>NC_044069.1:9106195-9151195 GCF_902167405.1 Gadus morhua
ATACTGTACTCCATCCCACACGTTTTCATACTATACCTTATTTAGTGTCTTCTACTCCTGCCAACATGCAGTGAGCCACACCACTACCACAGGAGACATGTACACCAGCTACGAAAAATTACAATTTTAACATGAACTCATGATATTAATGATCAAAGTCATTATTTTGCATAACTGGATACTTATTATCCTCTCTATTTAGCAATTTTAGAAAAACACCATAAAGGTTATACAATCATAATCTGGATTACAATAATCTGGTTCAGTGTGATCCACATGCTAGCTCTGATTAGCCTGCTGTTCTACACCCTGATTGGTCCTTAGTACAGCAAGCCACGCCTCCCTTCTCTCTCTGTGTTGCTATGTGTGTGTGTGTGTGTGTGCGTGTCTTTGTATTTGTGTGTGTGTGTATTGGGGAGTAGGGGGGGGGATCTTATGCAACAGCCTATGAGGGCAGGTGACAACTTGAAGACTGGTTTGTGTGTGTGTGTGTGTGTGCGTGCATGTGCATGTATTTGTTTTTTGTGAGCGTGTGTGCGAATGCGCTAGTCGTTCATGCACTCGCCCAATGTGGATGAAATATGCATGAGCATCTTGAGTGTGCTAAGAATGTTAATGGGGACATGATACAAGAGAGACCCAGCTAGGGGGAGAGGGGGCTCTTTAGTTCCATCCCTCCACTGTCTCGCAGTCTCTCTCTACCTCTCTTTCTCTACCTCCCTCTCACTCTCGTTACTTCTCTCTCTCTACCTCTCTCTATTTTTTCCATTGTTCTCATTTCTCAATCTCCTTCTTAAGAGGGTTAGAGTGTGTGTGTGTGTGTGTGTGTGTGTGTGTGTGTGTGTGTGTGTGTGTGTGTGTGTGTGTGTGTGTGTGTGTGTGTGTGTGTGTGTGTGTGTGTGTGAACATGCCTTCCCGGATTTAGGTCGGTCTGCCTGGTTTCTCAGACATAACCGCACCAACGTTTCTTACCATCTGAGCTTGCATTTTTTTTCATGCCTCTTGGTGTTTCCCTTCTTTCTTCCTTTCTCTGTCAGTCTGTCCGTCTGGGTGTTCTGTCCTCCCCTCTGTATACACTTCTTCCCATGGTAGGTGGGGAGGGGAACAGAGGAGGGAAGAGTTGGTAGGTTAGCCTGCTGAATAAGGGGCCTCTTCCCTTTCATCTCTCTCTCTCTCTCTCTCTCTCTCTCTCTCTCTCTCTCTCTCTCTCTCTCTCTCTCTCTCTCTCTCTCTCTCTCTCTCTCTCTCTCTCTCTCTCTCTCTCTCTCTCTCTCTCTCTCTCTCTCTCTCTCTCTCTCTCTCTCTCTCTCTCTCTCTCTCTCTCTCTCTCTCTCTCTCTCTCTCTCTCTCTCTCTCTCTCTCTCTCTCTCTCTCTCCACCCAACACACAGGGCTCCCTATAACTAATAAAAGGTAGCCGGACTGAATTGGTCAGAGTGTCCATTAGTTTGATCCCTTATCTGGTGTCAAGTACCAAGTGTCGCAGGGTCCTGTGTTTCAGTTGAAGGATAATTCATATTCCCATCATTTTCGGTCTAATTTACGAATGCAGACAACTTTGTTGTTAAATGGCCTTGAGCGAGAGCGCTTCAGCAGGCTGCAATCATGCAATGACACACAAAGGCTCAATAGCGCCCAGTGAATGTGCTTCCTCTTAAAGTGCTGCACAGCCCTGACATGCTCAGACTGTTATTCCAAGTGTCCGTCAACATTGAGGAAAACCTGTTATTGGTCGGCATTGGGTCTCGCTGCGAAATCGCTATGAGTTCAGAGTGAGAGTAGAGTTTATTTTTCTCTGCATTATTCACTATGTAATGTGTGTGTGTGTGTGTGTGTGTGTGTGTTAATCTCGGAATGGTGTGAAAAAAGCAGAAGTTGTTGTTTTACCCACAGCCACACACACAAACAGACACACACACAAACACACGCCTTCCTCAATAGCTCCCTTTTCTACGTCTTGATGATGTCTCAATAGCAGTAATTAAGGGGAACACGCAGCGTTGCAGAGGCTGCAGAGATTGGAGATGAAAGGGACAACAGATGCTGCACTCCGGCGAGTGGGTGAAGTCACGGCACACAAGGCTGACTAACCTCCAACTTTACTATGCCCCCCCCCCCCTTACTGCAGCAATAAACCATACCCAAACAATGCACACACTTCTGCAGGAAATGTACCACATATATACTTTATGATCATGAAATGCCTGTTTGTGCGTTGTTATCGTACGATCAGTCCAGTTGGCAGATGGTTGCGTTCGTGACACGGCGACTACAGTGCCGTTGTGTAACACTACGATCGTGTTATTCATCATTCTGGTGTGACGGTTTTGATCGCCAAAAACGCTGCAACCTTTCTCACTGCTTGGTTTCCTCCCTTGTTTTCTCCTCTCCCACATGCCACCGTCGACCAATGGGACGGCATCGTCTCACCTTCCGGTCTCCCTTTCGACCTGCCTCCCTGTTCCCGCTGCCCAACGATTGGTCGACTCCGCCTACTGCCTGCAGATTGATCGGCAAATAGATGGGGATTCTCCGGGGAGCTCCGCCCACCTGCGTCGCCTGCCGCCCCCCACCCCCCACCGCCGTCGGCCCCTGCTGCTTCCACCCCGTTCCCCCCCGGCCCTCTGCCCATGCCTGCCTGCAGCCCCCCGCTCTTAACATGACACTGGAACTCACCGAGTGGCCTTCCAAATGGATTTTGTCCACAGCCAATAGACAATAAGCTTGGAAAAAGTAGGAGGAGACATGTCGATGTCTGAATAAGCCACACACACACACACACACACACACACACACACACACACACACACACACACACACACACACACACACACACACACACACACACACACACACACACACACACACACTCTCATGTTCATACACTCACATGCTTCGCTCACTCTTAGACATAACGCACCTGTGGAATGTATCTTGCGCCTTTACTGTGAAAATAATTCGACCACTTCCTTTCGCGCCACTCAAGGGCACAGGAGGACCTCAATGCCGACGGAGTTGGATGATACTTTTATTTTGAAGGCCGGCGTTTAGCGGCTTGGCTGACCAGGCTCACATTTTTGTTTTTTTGGAGCCCGGTTTTACGCCCAAAGCTTAAATTAATTCCCCCCCCCCCCCACCCCAACCAGAAGAAGCTTTTCACTATCATCCCAATTGTGTGATTATACCTGAATGCTAATTGTAAGCACCACTGCACCTACTTAGCTTTGTTATCACTCAATGCTATGCTGTAATTCAGTATTAGGTGGACAATAACAATTTTGCCATTCTACATTTATACAGATATACATTATTTTTCACCCATTATATCACAAACAAAAACAGCATACATAAGTATAGATTGAGTATTACCGCTGGGTGTTTTTTTTTTTCTTTGGTTTCGGTTTGTTTTGGTCTTTCCCGGAGAGAAAGCAATTCCCTGTGTTTCCACCGTCCTACCACGCCACTGACCGGGGGGGCGGTCGTCACAGAGCTGCAGGGGGGGCGCGCGCTTGTCTTCCGTCGCGTGCATGCGCTCCGCCATGCCTCCCCAGAACGCCGACGCCGGCGACTCCGTGTCTGGATCTGTGGTGGGCCTGGTGGAGTCCAAGACCCCCGGCCCGGGCCGCCGCGGCGGGGAGGAGGAGGAGGGAGGCGGGAAGGGCGGGAGGAACGGCGGGGGCCGAGAGACGGCGAGTTCGGGGGGAGATGGAGAGGCAGGAGGAGGAGGAGGAGGAGGAGGAGGGGGAGCGGAGGAGGCGAGCGAGGGGGCCGCCGTGGAGGGGATCCCGTTGAAGAGGTGGCTGATGCACGGCGCGGTGATGTTCGGACGGGAGTTCTGCTACGCCATGGAGACGGCCCTGGTGACGCCCGTCCTGCTGCAGATAGGTGAGGGCCGAGCACACACGCACGCACGCACGCAGAGGCACGGAGACGGACACACAAGTACACGCACACGCATACATGTACAATGCATGCACACAAACTTTGAAGAGCATTAGCGTGCACACTTAACCTTACACACGCGCTTTAACACGCACACAATTCACAACACTTACACACAGACCAAAAACTGCTGTCCCGACCTGTCTAGACACACACACAGGCACTCCGGACCACAGAGAGGTCTATATTTAGGGAGGCAGAACGCAACACAACACACATTACAGACTCCGCATGTGACACCAGAATGTTATGTTCTGCACCCGTACAAACACGAGCCCCGCCTTAACCACATATTGTGTGCAAGAATGATAACCAGAAGCCTCGGACAGACCTTTGGTGATGACCTGCTCTGCTGTGTCAGCCTTCCACATTGTTAAGTCATAGCTTAGTTCAATTTCGGATTTATTCTTATTTATTACATCATTGAAACGAACATTGACTCTGGAATTAGCCACTAGTATACATTTTTCGCGGGAGGGAAGGAAAAACAAGCTTTGTGCCTTTATGCACAAGGGAGGGAGGAGAGACAGAAAAGTGGGTTGGAGACGAGAGGGAATGACATGCAGCGTATAGAACGGCGAGTGGGAATCGAACTCGGGTCGCTAAGAGGCGTGTTGCCCTACATGGTTAGCACATGACTCACTGCCATTTCTGTGTTTTTATTCAGTTAACCTGGCACTTTTATTCTCTTTTCTCTCTGGAGGTTTTACATCCTTTGTCCCAACAAGGACTTGTATAATCGATTTGACATCGCTGCTGCTGCTGCTGCTATGGGATAATGATTCTCAGTCTGCCTCTTGCTTGGAGTTTACCTTGGAATGATGGTCCCCACACACGCACCGACTCTTTCCAATTGCACTGTCCGTAATGAGAAAGAGAAGTGAGGTGGAAGCAGGAGAGAGATGCTGACACCAACAAGTCACTTCGTTCACCACTTAAGCGAGTTCCACCTCAGTGAGTTCCACTTCCCACTCTATCTTCCTCTCTTTTCGCTCCTTCTGTTATTATCGTTTTTTCCCACCCATAATGCTGACTTAGTTTAGCAAAGTCGGCTAATTCGCCTCGGAGGGGTGACTTGGTTTCCACAAGGTTTGCTTCCTCTCCTGAAATCGTTTGAGCCACAATCGCTGTTTGTAATCACCACACTTCAGTTGCAAGCTTTATATGACAAATCATGTTGCTTTTGACCTTAATGTGTTGCAATGACTGTCAACTTAGATTTCTAGCTCAACTGCTACTGCTACTTCTATTGCACTCTTGGGGTAGGATGAACCTTTGTTTGTAAGCAAATTTTTCCGTATTTCACCCTAAACACTGAGTTGTATTCCAATTGGCCGTGTGGAGACAGACACACTTGAGTGATAGCTTGGCCACTATTTATACAACCTAGAGCATAAAGCGTATGAAAACATAGTTTTTCTATGTGGACATTAAACAGAGGCGGTGTTTTCTCCATTCTTTAGTCAGAGAGTTCAAAGTAGCCGGGACACAGGCTTTACCACTCCGGTGACATTGTACTGAGATTCAAACCGATATGGACTTGTTTTACTGTAATGAACTGCAGTGGGAATTAGAGAAGAGGGGGGGGGGGGGGGAGAGAGAGATTGAGACCGGGGGACAGAGAGGGAGTCTTAATGTTGACCTTTGACCGTACTACTGTTGGATCAATACTCTAGGAGAGAATAACAGGAGAACTTCAGGAGTTTTCAACCTGGACCTTATTTTCTGTTCAGATTGAGTGTAAGAGTGATTTTATTTTGGTTGCAGTTGGTCCAGTATTGACGCTGGTCCAGTATTGACTCTGCAGCCAATATGAAATAGCTGCAATGTAATTATTTTGGGTGATAGGTCAGATACAGTACATCCTCTGAAAGTGCTTGTCATTGCCACTGGCTATGTAAAATTATGGAAAGATCCCTGTCCCTTTTCTTTATCTTTCGCTGTATCAGGTCTGTATTATTGTGTACACCCAAGTCCGGCTCAAGAAGAAGTCTTGCACGAGTTGAGTTGTTGCAGAGAAGAGAGCCGTGGTAATGTGAGTGAGAGCTGGAGAGAGGAGGGTTTGCTGTGTTGGAGTCACGAAAGTGTAGCTTTGTGTTATCTAAAAGATCTGGGTGAAGGGGAGTAGTGTAATGACAGGGACACATCAGGGACATTTCCTGCGGAAAATTGGATTTTAGAGCGAGACTTCAACTTGAGTGAGACTTTCTTGGACACAATAACAAACAGACAGAAGGTAAGGAAAGAAGTGAAATTATGCTGTAGCGATCCTTTCCATAACAATACAAAAGAATCAGAGCCAGTCAGTGGCAAAAACAAGAACGTTTAGAGGGCATTCATTGATGGGTCCATATTGCTGCAAAGGATTACATTGCAGTGTTCTCACTTAACACTGGACCAATTTAAACTACTGTTGTCCAGATCGGTCCCTTGCACCCAAGATGATTGAAAAATCCCTAAGTATTCCTTTAAGAGACACACAAAGGTGGAGGATGGGACAGAGGGAGAGACAGCGAGACTGCTTACGAACAAGTGAGGAAGATGGAGAGAGGGTGGCAGGGAGATTGAGACTTCCTGTTCGGAAGAATAAGAACAAGAGAGTGAAAGAAAGAGAACTATTTACAAGTGAGAAAGAAGGGGAGGGAGAAGGGGAGAGATGGTTAGAGTGAGGCTCTACCTATGAATAGGAGAGATGGAGGAAGAGAGCTTGACAACCTGTGAACAAGAGAGAGCGAGAAAGGCAGAGAGGGATAGAGAGAAGCAAGACTATAAGAGAGAGAGAGAGAGAGAGAGGGAGAGACGTAGAGACGTAGAGAGAGTGGGCGAGAGTACCCAGGAACAGGAAGAGATTGACAAGAGGGAGAGACGACGGGGGCACGATGAGTGTGTGTTCTGTGACGCAGGCTCCCCCAACCTCCCAGGAGCGTGCACGTCTTACATAAGCTCCAAAGCCTTCTGAGAAGAGCCGCTGAAAGCCAGCTAGTGCCGGGGTGCCAGGGCACACAACCAGCCAGCAGCAACCTTCACTTCACCGCACATTATCCCACAATGCTCGCGGTGCTCCCCACTCTGATGGACAGATATCTCATTCAAGCACTGAGAGAATACTGAATTCCCACTGAATGCATACTTTTCAAACTGACCTTGCATGGGGATTAGCGTTTTATTCAGAGCCAAGTGCATGATTTAGTTGGGTCATAAATTAGACTTTAGACAAAGTATGATCTAGAGTCAAACCAGGGGGAACGGGGCGTTTCAATTTCTTTCGCTTCTAATCTGTTTGAACCAATAATGATAATATCCAACAATATGTGCCAATATAAAGGACTGCTTTAACAGAGATTACCTAATCAGCACTGACATGTCTATAGTTAGTGTGTGTCGGTCATTGTTGGTCAGCACATTTGAGTTCTTCATGTAACTTCATGATGTAGCTTCTGGCCTCTGTTAAGTCCGGAGATGATGCTCATCTCACTCACACAAAGGTGTGTGATGAAGACGCAACGTGAGGGAACAACTCCCAAAGTTATATAACATGAAATATGTACCCAGCCACTGCTGTATTTACTTGGCATGGCGTGTTTTGGCGTGATGGATTGTGCACATCACCTAGTGCTCTCGTGATCCGATTGCATCAATTGGGCGTAGGACAAAAGCTGTTCGAAAGCTTTTGGCCTTTGTTAACTTTTCCATTTGTTTTGATGCTGTTGTGTCTTGATAACAGTGTGGACATCTGCCAACGAGTTATCATTGTTGTCTTTAATAAAACCCTAACCGGTATGGCGAGATGCTTAACACCCAGCCTTTCACACCATCAAATGATTGTGTTATTGCTTCCTTCAGCGAAGCGTTTAATCAATTGATAGTTATTTATTTCATACCATTGTGTGTTTTAATATTGAGAAAGACTTTGACAGTGACAGACACACCTCCCAGGTGAAAAAATATTATACTTCAACGACACTTTTGAAAGGATGTACTAAGTTCACTTTTAGTATGTAACTGTATTCTGTACTAATTTCGTCGCATTCAAGTATACCAAAGTGTACTAAGGTATACCTTAAGTACTACTATAGATATACTCCAGTATACTCCAAGTGTAAATAGTATGCTAAAATGGCACAACTTTTGACAACCTTTAAGTGTACTGAAGTACACTAGTGAAAAGTATGATTTCTAGCATTTGAAACACTCTTGCAGTACAATAGCATTATATTACCAGTGTGTTTGAAATATACTTAAAAAGGCATTATGGTTCAATTGATAGTAGTATATAAGTATATTTTGAACACACTATTATCATACCTCTGTCATATTTCAAATTAAATTCAAATACACTTTCTGACTATATTTAGTACTTTTTAAGTCTGCCATTATGTTAATTAAAATGTATTTATAGTACATTTCTATCACAATTGCAGCATCAAAGGCATGCACTTTAAGTATAATGTTATAATACTATAATGTAGAATGGAAGTGTATTTTATCACTACTTATACTACAGAATAAGTGTATTTTGAACAAACTATTATCATACCTCTATAATATTTCAAATACAATTCAAATTCACTTTCTGACTATATTTAGTACTTTTTAAGTGTGCCATTATGTTAATACAAGTATTTAAGTATTTAATATTGATTTATAGTACAATTTTATCACAATTTAAGCATCAAAGGCATGTACTTAAAGTATAGTTATTATACTATAATATAAAGTGGAAGCGTATATTAAGGGTATTTTAAGTACAATAGTCTTATTGTAAAACCCTCAGTTGTGTCTCTCAGCTGAGAGACACAACTGAGGGTTTTACAATAAGACTTATTTTCTAATAGCTAACTGTTAGTTGTTTTCTGTCGCAGACTCATCCAATCAACACTCTTATTAGCTAGCTGATAGCTCATAATAGTGGTTATCCAAATGGGTTCATCTGATAGCGGCCAGCTAAGTAAATCTTCATTCGCTAGCTTCAATAGTCACGGTAAGCCTTTGCTTCCTCTCTTTTTCTCTTACTGTTTTGCCATTCTCTTTCGTATTGCTTCGTTTTCTTGTAATGTGTCTTGTCAAACAGTGTCCATCCAAACACGCCAAAGAGCGCCCCAATCCTGTTTCCCATCCAAACCCTCTCGCTCTAATATTTATCTATTCATTTATTAAAAGCAATATCGATGACACACCAAAATATTTTGTAGAAGTAAAGTCTGAAGTGCTCCCTGCATTATCGTTTTAAGATGAGATGAGTTGATGCTTTTAAAGGCCCACTATGCAACTTCGGGCATTTCTTGGCTGTTTTCTTGGTTTTGGCACGCACATTTCTCTACACAGCGCCCCCTACAGCTTCGTAGTAGATATTTCACAACACTGTCGTAACAACTCGTTGACGACCCTTCCCCATGCACTTCTACGCGAGCCATGTGCATTTGTTTTCAAAGAAGCCGGCGAATGCGTGGAGCCATGTCCGAAGTACATGTTCATAAAGTGTAGGCAAGGTTATACATTTTTAAAAAGGTGTATTTGTATTGCAATAAACATAAATCCATCCTTTTTTATAGTTGACGGGGAGAATGTATATCCTAGATTATAATTGTTATATCTTAGGTTGAACAGAACAATCAGTGTAAGAGGTTTGGCCAACATAATAATCTAAATAAACAAGAACCTGGATTCGGGGATTCAGTCTGTATCTGGGGGACGAGACAGACGAACAGCAAAACACCCATGGAACCAAAGGTGTTTATATGGTTGCAACCAAGCAAGCTAGAAACATACAGGGCTCCACAAAACGGTCGAGAAAACAATTTTTACAGGGCTCACAACAAAATGGTTGAGCAAACACATTTGTACAGAGACTATCAACATCAAGAATACCACGAAGACAAAGATCACCCAAAGGTACTTTCAATTTCAAAAGCAACACGGCCGAGTCGGCGTCTGATTTGCAGTCTTCTTTTTCTTTCAGTTCATGAAAAGCTT
Source organism: Gadus morhua (assembly GCF_902167405.1). Lineage (NCBI taxonomy): Eukaryota > Metazoa > Chordata > Actinopteri > Gadiformes > Gadidae > Gadus > Gadus morhua. Next base: position 9,116,110 of record NC_044069.1, read on the forward strand.
GCTCAACGTTTACTCGTGTCTGGCCTCTCTGTCGGTCAGTCTCCCTTTTCTCTTCTTCTGTTCCTCCGACATTGGGTTTCTCTGTCTCTTTTTAGTCGGCTGATCTATGATGAATATAACAATCCCTTAGTTACTTGTGTTTATATCGAGCCGGTTCCGCGTTTGCGGGTCTGTGCCGTAAAGCACCAACGCCCGGAGTTCAGAACTTTCAACGCTCCAACGCGTGACGCTTAGCCACGATAGCCAATCAGCGTGGAGCTTGACCCGACATCACCGACAGAGAGTAGTGACCCTTGCACAGAAGCATACGGCCGACATCTTTCTTTATTCTGGGGGTGGAAATAGTAACATAGTTACGCCATTAAATGCGTTTATGGAAACATTTTTAGCGAGAAATGTGCATTTTACTTTCATTATGTTCGCTCAGTGAATGTGAAGGATGTTTGGTTTGATAGTTATGACGGAGAGGGAACGCTCCGTTCACTTGCATTGACAGAGTCTCTGGATGCTAAGCAACCTCAACGTCTTGGCGGACTATTTCTCTCCTGATCAACACTACGAATGCTGGAAACACACCAGACACACCATGTGAAGTTATTCAACCCGATTATTGTTATTTATATCAGAGATTATTTAATCTAACCCGATCTAAGCTCTATCACCCAAACACGGCGGCGTTTGTGTTTCCTACCTCGGACTCCAGCGCAGCCACGGCCGACAACTATCTTTATTCAGGGTGGAAATAGTAACATAGTTACGCCATTAAATGCGTCTATGGAAACATTTTTAGCGAGAAATGTGCATTTTACTTTCATAATACTCGCTCGGTGAATGTGAAGGATGTTTGGTTTGATAGTTATGACGAAGAGGGAACGCTCCGTTCACTTGCATGGACATGGACTCATCTAGCTGCGTTGGCGCGTTGGAAGCGTTGAACCGAGTAACCACCACACAATGATCAAGCGTCAGGTTACTCGCGTTATCGAACGCGAGTAACGCGTTTGGTGTGGCCGCACCGTAACGCGGTTGGTGTGGCCGTACCATTAGTCGATTGATCCATGATGAATGCAACAATTGCCTCGCAACTGGCTGTTTATATCTAGCCGGTGCCATGTTTGGGTGTGTGTCTGTGCCGTAAAGCATTTTCGAAACTACAATCTGACTACATTTTCGAGGATACTTCCGTTGCGTCACATCCGGATTGTGTCGGTCCGAACAGAGCAAGTTGCATATGCGCTTTTTCACTGGAGAGGCGACATGGGTAAATGACACACCCACCAATCGACCCAGAAATGGATGCAGAACCATCAGCATAACTCTCAACCTGCATACTTAATGTAATTTTGGCTAAAAAAGTTGCATAGTGGGCCTTTAATAAATCCCAGAGTAGGACATTTATTACAGGATTATTAACCGAGCATGGATTCAGCCCGACGAGGGACAGGGATTACCGCGATCCGTCCCGCAAACGACCTTTCAGCCTTTGCTAAACCTATGATAGTCCCTCTGTTTACTTCTCTGTCTCTCTCTCTACCTCTCCCCATTTCTCTCTCTCACGGCCCTGTGTGTGTGTGTGTGTGTGTGTGTGTGTGTGTGTGTGTGTGTGTGTGTGTGTGTGTGTGTGTGTGTGTGTGTGTGTGTGTGTGTGTGTGTGTGTGTGTGCCCTTAGTAACCCTCGCATACCAGGTGTGTGAGGCCGTGTTTTGAGGCTCTGATTATGGCTCACTAATAGCATTGATCCTTAGTTACGTTGCGTCACTGCTTCCCTTAATCCATCACATAGGTGATGTGCACATGGTGTAGTGGGTAGTGCAGCAGAATCCCTCGATACGTAGAACCTTTCCCAAAGTCAGAATTAAGCATTTATGCATACAGAAAGACAGACAGACAGTCATCAGATAGGCATCTTCCTCAGTGAGTAGGAGCCCAGAGCCTTTCCAAAATAATACCCATGGACTAGTGCTTTACTTTGGCTTCTCATGGTGAGATGCTACATGCTGTATGCTTTAGCGTCACAGCTCCAGAGAAGCTAATGTAATGTGTCTTTGTGAAGGTGAGAGGCTACAGGCTATATGCTTTAGCCTCAGAGCTCCAGAGGTTGCTGTGGTGTGTCTGTGTGATGGTGAGAGGCTACAGGCTACCTCAGAGCTCAGCAGAAGCTACTGTAGTGTGTCTGTGTGATTGCGGGAGGCTAGAGGCTACAGGCTGTATGCTTTAGCCTCAGAGCAGAGTGTGTGTGTGTGTGTGTGTGTGTGTGTGTGTGTGTGTGTGTGTGTGTGTGTGTGTGTGTGTGATGGTTGCAGCAGGACAGGTAAAGCAGGTCAACCGTGATGATGTAACTGGCTGCATGTCACACTGGCTAAATATACTCTCAGGTCACTGGCAGGGGGCCAGTGGGTGGGGGGGGGAAGGAGCTGCATGTTTCCAAACAGTGGTCACAGCATGGTCATGCAACGGTGTATAATCTGGGATTGGGGTGTTGTTGTTTTGTGTTTGAAAGTATAGCACGTGAGTGTATTGTGAAGGGATCGAATCCTGGTTTTCTTCTTAGGTAAGATGACGCTTGACTCAAATTCCCTCAGGAGTAAACACACTCGTCCCCTAATCGCAGGACTTTTTGGCCGTAGCAGTTGTTTAATGTAGCATGTTGTGCTAGTGCTAGCGAGGGTTCGTCCTGATCTTGAGGCGGCCTATCATGCCGACTAATCCACTTGGGCCCATCCTATCACGCGAGCCGGTCTAATCTTAAAACTGACCTTTTAGCTAGCATGACGCGGGGTTATATAAGCCAGAGGATGTCAAGTCAGACAGGCTGACTAATCACCATAATCTGATCCAGGCATTCAAGGCGTAGGACACACACGAATGAGTGATGGTGTTTGAAAACACACTGTGTGCGTTTTGTGTGAGTGTGTGATGGCAGAGGAAACAACAATGTTTACTCGACAATCGCGACATACATAATATGTTTTGTTCTGTAAAATAAGGCTGTGTGTGTGTGTGTGTGTGTGTGTGTGTGTGTGTGTGTGTGTGTGTGTGTGTGTGTGTGTGTGTGTGTGTGTGTGTGTGTGTGTGTGTGTGTGTGTGTGTGTGCATGAGCGACAGTTTGGTTTGAAATGTGCTGGGGACAGAGACGCATTGGGATCTGCATTTTCAGAAGTGCTGGGTACAATGACAATGCACTCTTTTTTCTCTAATAATTACTAAGGAATAAAATGGGTACTAAATCTGTTTCCAAAGAGCATCCAAAAAACATTTCCAAAAAACATCGGACGCATGACCCACTATGTTCTGCTCCATGTATCCAATGTTGACAACGTGACATGACATGGTTAAGCTACCAACATGAACAACAGGAACTTAACTGTGTGTTTTAAGTTCAGAAGGGGCATACGTGTGGCTACACACAGCACTACAAAAAGTCGTCAAGATTGAAAGAGAAAAAAATCTTTGTTGCACAGCTGAGCGCTGCATCACATCATGAGCGGGCTGTTCTCAATTCACAACACGCATTCCATCCAATCTAGCCTACATCATGCATTCTCACCAAAACTCATGCACTCCCCCACACTATTATTCCAGAATTCATGCAAAGCAAGAATGACCAAAAGTCACTTTGTGTCAACAAGAGACTGTCTCCACCGACTATCAATTGCAAGTTAAAACAGCCGACCACTTGAGTGCAAAGAACACAAAAGACCTCGCCACAGCACCAGCCAATCTTAAGCAATAAATATCGCGGCTTACCTTTATTTATGTGGCAGTGGTCTGCAGATGCATCCCGTGGTGTAGCCTACCACATCCATTTAGTTCAACAGGTCATCGTTCTGATACTGTCCATGGTACTAGCAACCTGCCTTGGTGCTTTAAACAAAAATAATCGACAGCTGAACGTTGGGAAGGTCCATGCAAGTGAATGGAGCAGTTTACAGCATTGAGAAGAGCTGTGTAATAATCCATAATAATTCAACTCAAGTTTTTTTTTTTTTTTTTACAAGTGGTGGGTACTAAATTAATCTTGACGAAAACTGGTGGATACTCGTCCCCAGCGGAATGAACGCGTCTGTGTGTGTGTGTGTGTGTGTGTGTGTGTGTGTGTGTGTGTGTGTGTGTGTGTGTGTGTGTGTGTGTGTGTGTGTGTGTGTGTGTGTGTGTGTGTGTGTGTGTGTGTGTGTGTGGGAGAGAGACAACAGAACGACGTGTGTATGATAAAGTGTGCGTGCTTGTGTGTTCTACAAAGTTTTGGCACATTTATTTGTTATTTTAAGTGTGTTTCTGTGATTTTCTATTTGTGTGTGTGAGACAACAGAACGGTGTCGACGTTCTCACACCAGTACAAGTTCTTATGAAGACCTTGCGTTTACCGTAACACCATAGACAGCGCCATCTACTGTTAAGCCCATAAAGCCACCAGGGCATTCAGATAAACAAGGCAACACGTGTGTTCTGCAAGTGTGAATAAGCTGATTTGAATGTATTTCGGCCTGTTTATCATTAAGAAGAAGCCTTTATTAAGCTGCTGTTGTTGTTGTTGTTCTAAATCGAGGGCGGCCAAGCATTCCGTTTTGTGTGTGCATTCGATCGGACAAAAGAGACAAACCCTTGTCTATATTGTTTTGACGTGTTTATGTATGGACACGCCTCTGAAAGCACCCATGGGCACGCAGGTTGTTTAGCTATGCAAATACCGCCAGTTAGGCCAGGCATGCCGTGCAGAATGCCCCGTCTCAGCACATTGCCCAACGCTCCCGTGATTCGTCTGCTTTTTGTTTTGGTTCCTTTTGCCTTTTGTGTTAATGTTGTCGTGTTTTGGTTACGGCGTGGAGCGGACACTGACCAGCGGGTGGTCATTTTTCACTCATAAACAAGAACCTGGTTTGTTTGTTTTGAGTAGGCTTAACTTGAGGTCTCTCGCCACTCGGGAACCAAGGTTGACGGTGATCCAAGATCTCAACCTCTGTCTGTCTGTCATTTGCTCGCTCAGTCGCTCGCTCTCTCGCTCGTTGCTCACTGACGAGGCGACTGCAGTGTGTTACGTAACCTCGCTGACTGGCTCATTGCTAGCTCTTAGCGCTCCTTTAAAGCACTTTTAATACTGCCCTTTCGTACGAACACATGCATTCACTCTGAAAATGATGTAACCCTTAAATGACACGTATTATAAATGAATCAAGTGAACGATTCTGCGTGCGTGTGTGTGTGTGTGTGTGTGTGTGTGTGTGTGTGTGTGTGTGTGTGTGTGTGTGTGTGTGTGTGTGTGTGTGTGTGTGTGTGTGTGTGTGTGTGTGGTGTATAATTCCTCATGCACTAAAGATAGTACATTAGAACACACACATTCTGATGCACATACTGGGGGCCAGGGAGAGCTGCACAAACCTGGGTCGAGGGAGAGTCACACAAACGACCAACCACAAGTCAATATTTCATCCTAGTAAGCACTATATTATTGACCTTGCCGTGTGTGTGTGCGCGCGTTTGTGTGTGTGTGTGTGTGTGTGTGTGTGTGTGTGTGTGTGTGCAAGTGCACGTTTGATAGATGTCTTCACTGCCCCTTGCTGCGCACAAGCTCTGTGACTCACCCACAGTGTGTGTGTGTGTGTGTGTGTGTGTGTGTGTGTGTGTGTGTGAACACCTTTGTGTTTGTGTGTCTGTCTGTGTGCCCCCTTCTCTCCTCCATCTCTTTTAATGAACACAGAAATCTGGGCCATCATGATTTCATATCCACTAAGTTATCGTTCAGGTCCTGCTGAGTCATCGATCGTGTTGGCGACCTAGCAAAGCCACACAATGCTAACGCCTGAACTGCTCAAACTGCCATGGGAATGAATGGGACTCGGACTAGCTCGCAAAGTGGAATCAGTTATAAACGGATGACGTACTTATTTGCAAACGGCTTTCACAGTCCATCTGTTGCCATACATCTCTCTCTTTCGCCCTCTCTCTTTCCCTTTCTCTCTCTCTCTCATTTATTATTAATCTCCCTCTCATATATTATTTCTGTGTGCCACCTGCTTCCTCCCTCTCTCCAAGTGTAAACTCTTTTTTTCCCCGTTCATTTCCTTCCCTCCTTTCTCCTCCAGCTGACCTACCCGCCACAGTTTGGTTCACACACTGACTCAGCCCGCAAGGGCACTAACCGTTTTTCAAATACTTCACAGCGAATCGGGTTAGATTCCCACCCAGTTACACCACACAAATACATGTCAATTATTGTTGGTTAGGCCTCTCTGTCTACTGTTGTTTTCTCACCAAACTTGGCCTTGTGAGAAATGAGCCAATTACGTTGTTTTTCCTTCGGCAGGCATGTAAGGAAGTTGCCAATATCTTTGTTTTACTGAGTTGGGTACGTGAGAAAGCATCCAATCTCATTGTTTGCCTTGGACGGGCTTGTGAGAATGCAGCCAATTAAGTTGTTTTACCTGGGGAGGTATCTGAGAAGGTAGCCCGTCAGTTATTTTAACATCGTCAGGGTATGTGAGAAAGTAGCCAACCACAAAGTCTTACATTGGAGGGAGTGTGAGAAAGCAGCCAATCGCATTGTTTTCCCTGGGGGAGAAAGAGCAGTTGAGGACTTGATATGATGCACATCCCAACACAAAGTCATCCCCTCGCCTTCCAGGAGACAGAGAAGTCTAGTGTTCCTGTGGTTTTCCTCTCTTTGAAAGCTGAAACAACAATACGTTTATTTGTATTATAGCAACCGAAGCGTTGGCTTTAATTCGGACCGCCACCTGACCTAAAATGCTCTTGGTTCTACTTTGTATAAATCAGTTATTTGTTGGCACATTCCTGAATGGAGTCTTTTTCCAACACACACATATGAACGCACACATGAAGGCAAGCACGCACACACACGCACATAAGCCCAGATTTAGTAGACTAATGTGCAGTCCTTACCCTAACAGTCTTATTGTGTGTGTGTGTGTGAGAGGGAGTGCCCAGCCCCAGCAATTGTGTTGCGCCGTAAAACCATTGCTTTGATGACTGATTGGGAGGGATTGGGTCTCTCTACTTCCTACCATTATTCAACAGCCCTGTCCGTATCCATTCAGATGTGAACCTCTTTCGCTTTCTCCTTAATGAACACACTCACTCACCCGTTGTTAAAAAGGAGAATACTCCCTTTTAACAACGTTAGACAATTTATTGAAAAATAACAAGGGAATGTTCACCATCACTTCATAACACCCAGGCGGAGCCATTTTCAAATGAAAAGAGTGATTTGGGGTTTAACCCTTTGATACACCAATTTGTCTCAGTTCTCCAACCCTTATCCCCTGCATCCAGAGTGTTAAGACCCCAGGCTACAGACGAGCTGTCATTGACTTATCTAGAACGTTCCATTGTCCTCCCTCTAAAGTTTTTTATTTTCAGTTTTGCTCCCTCCTTCACTGTGGTCTCTCTCTTCGTAATATGAACTCTCCCTTCTTCTCCAGTCCAATCAGGTATTTTTTATTCATATATTTTTATATTTAGTTATTTTGCACACACGCAATGTACTTGTGCTAAGGTTCTCCTTCAGCCAACGTGCTTTCTCACATTCATCTTCCTCCTGCTCTGTGATAAGCATCCCCGCTATGAATCGGTTGTTTGATTTGTTTTTCTGAATTTGGGTTATTTTCAATCCATCTCTGCTGTCACCTTCTTGTAAATACTTCCTGATCTTGAATTCTCTCAGTATTGTGTGTGCGTTTGTACGTGCGTGTGTACGTGCGTGTGTGCGTGCGTGCGTGCATGCGTGTATGCCTGTGTGAACTATTTGCTTGGTCAGGCTTCTTTTCCTGTTGTTTGTTGTCCAACTGTTTACATGCATACAGACAGAAAGATCACTATCTTTTGTTTATGTGTGTGTTGAAGACTGTGTTTGGGGTTGTGTGTATGCATTTATGTATACCGGTGTGTATATACTTTTTGTGAGAAAAAAAATGCACAGAAAATAGGTTGGCTAAGGAGTCCTTTTTTTATTTTATTCTTTACAAAACTTCCGGAACAGGAAGTTTGGTGTGAATGACTCCATATTAGGAGGTGGGCAGGAAGTGGAGGTGATGGAGTCTCTGTGGTCACAGGGTTCCCAAGACCTGGTCACCGTGGCAACCAGGGTCAAGCCCCGGTTCCAGAGTTCCACAGTAGCACACAGGTTTACAGCCACAGGGGACAATAGAGTAGCTTGTTTGAACACAGCAGGCTTTGTACAAAAAGTTTGTTGCACGTTGCAACCACTGTTCCTCCAGATTATAGCAACGGCAAGACATTCTGCCAGAGTGTACAAAAACAACCACCATTATCAAGAATCCACAGAAGTGAGACATAAATCCACACACATTGTTCAGTTTGTCATGGCCTGAACATATCACCTAGGTACAAACAAGGCATAAACTCACCAAGACACACAATACACAAACAAATATCACGACAATTTTCCATCACAGACAGAATATGTCCGATTGCCAGCCTATCCACATAGGGCATAGTCATGAACTCAGACAAAGTCCCATCAGTGTCTGAGTTATTTTGTCATCGTCTCTTGTTGTTGCTTCTATCCTATCTCGGCAAATTAACAAGGAGCATGGTTGGAAAAAGACATGCACCATGCTTTGTAATAAATCAAATGTATTAATTGGCAATAATGGCACAAAACAGTCAACATCAAAGAGTGCGTGGGGAGCTTATTAGGTCAGGTGGATAAGCACTAATTGGTTTGCCCTTAACGAGGTGTATTTAGGAGAAGGTTTACCTCTGTTGCTGGAATCACTTGGAAAATCTGATCTGCTAATGGGACACAGCACTCAGCCATTGACATTTGTGTCCCTTGGGAAGACACTCTGGGTTTCCTTGTTCCCTGTTTTTTTGTTGCTTTCTTTCTTGAAAGCACTTCTCCCCTTCATTATTTCTTCCTTTCTGACTTTCTTCTCTTGATATTCTCCCATCCCTTTTATTCCACCCTTATCCTTTGTGATAACCGTCATATCTATTTTCACCTCTTACGTCTTCACATATTGGCTCTAAACTACCCTTTTGTTTTAGCCTAGCTGTCAAACCCAGGGCCGGATCTACCATTAGGGCACACGGCACTGTGCCCAGGGGCCCCAACCATTCCCAGCCAGTGGGGGGGCACCACACGAAAGAAACTTTATTTTTATTTTATTTTTTTTTATGAATGTTTGTACTCTTAAAATAGTTATACATGGTATTATTAAATGGGGTATTCATTTAAAATTCATTATTAAAACGAATGTCATAAGAACAGCAATATAATGATTCTGAACAATATAGTGGCCTAATGTGACAGTTAACCCCCCTCCCATAACCTGTCAATTGAGCCAGTCCACCTATGGTGAAAAAAAGGAGGGCCTATGATTTGTTATTCCGGCCCTGGTCAAACCAGTTATTTTTATTATTTTTATTTTTATGTTTTGTTGACAAATGCTTTGGAAGGCGTGAACGTCCCAGACATACCAGCTGATCAAGCCCTAACGCGACACACCTGTCCTCACACTTGTTGTTGAATAGCCTCTTTTCTGAGAGGCTGTGTCATCGGCCAACACAGATGACCCTCATCAGGGGCGCTGCCAGGAATTTTGGGCCCTATGAAAGAATATTAATATTATATTATTAATTGCCATCCGCGGGCCGTGGGCCGTGCTGCGTTGGGCTGGGCCCTTAGAATCAGTACCACTTTTCCCCGCCAGGCAGCGCCCCTGACCCTCATTACACTAATTACAGGTCTGATCATTTGATGAATGCATGGGTAGTCGTTAAGTCGTTAACTCCTCCAGCCGTGTCCTGATGCACGGACAGAGCATACTCATAGTCAGGGTTATGAGTGACACCTGTGTTTGTTCTACGAGGACACCTCTTTGAGACGGCTGTCGTGAAGACGTGTGTAGAGGGGGGGGCATCAGAGGATTCAGGGGGGGCTTGGTTCCCCCTTTTAGCTGGATTTAAGCTGTCGGGGTGATCCAGTGATTCACTCAAGGTCAGGGGGGCGTTGTGGCCAATCAGGAGCCCTCTGTGCGAACCATGTGATCAACACAAGGAGGGGAGAAGGCTGTGGAAAAGTACTGCGGGAGGGAGGACGATGGAACGTTCTAGATAAGTCAATGACAGCTCGTCTGTAGCCTGGGGTCTTAACACTCTGGATGCAGGGGATAAGGGTTGGAGAACTGAGGGATCAGCAGGAGAAAGCATCACATTGATGTTCATAGAGGTAGACCGCGGTTTGGATGGACCCTCTCCTGGTGTTGTAACATCTGCCACCTAGTGGTTTGTCTTGGCGATTGACTGTGTCTAGTCTTTGTGAACGTAACGTGTTGTAATGTGTTGTAGATGTACTTCAAAGGGCAGTTCCTGGTCATGTTCCCACTCATTCCATTCCAGGGGTTAGTGTGTTTGAATACTTTAAGTATTCTGGGTTTGATCCCCTAATGTCCTGTTGGTGTCCCTGAGCCAGATGACCCCTAACCCAGTGTTTTCAACCTGTGGTACGGGTACTGCAGGTGGCACCTGGGATTTTATTATTATATAATCATTATGTTATATAAAAATAAACAATCCCTTAATATATAATGAATATTGTTCAGTAAATATAGTATTATGACTTGTTATTATTTAGGAAATAGTGTTGCTTGGTGCAGAACTTAATATGTTTTTCATTGTCATGTTTTCCATTGTCATCTCCGGCGATAATTTGTGGTTGCTCAATCAGCACACTGGGAGCATTAGCAGCGTTGCTGACGTTTTTCTTTCTGCTGCTTCCCTCTGGCCATGGCCTCCTTAGTAATAATTGAGTATAAAGGGGGCGCTGGCACTCCTGCTAAGCCGCTGCATGTGTATAATCTATTTTTAAGTCATACACCAATATTCAAAGGTTTGGAACCACTGCCCTAAAGCCTTTGTGCTTTCCTTATTTTAATACTGTACTCAAAAACATGACGTCTAACTCTCTCTCCCCCATCTCTACCTGTCTATGTCTCTCCGCCATCTCTCCCTGTGTCTCTCACTCCCCGTGTCACTCCCCCTATCTCTCCCTGTCTCTCTCTCCCCATCTCTCCCTGTGTCCCTCTCCCCCACCCCTTCTCTCCCTGTGTCTCCCCCCCTCTCTCTGTGTCCCTCTCCTCTCTCCATCTCTCTCTGTGTCTCTCTCCTCTCTCCACCTCTCTCTGTGTCTCTCTCCTCTCCTCATCTCTCCCTGTGTCTCCCCCCCCTCTCTCTTTCTCTCTCTCTGTGTCTCTCTCCTCTCCTCATCTCCCCCTGTGTCTCTCTCCCTGTGTCTCCCCCCTGTGTCCCTCCCCCTGCGTCTTCCCCCCTGCGTCTTCCCCCCTGCGTCTTCCCCCCTGTGTCTCCCCCCCTGTGTCTCCCCCCCTGTGTCTCCCCCCCTGCGTCTCCCTCCCCCTGTCCCACCAGGCCTCCCGGAGCAGTACTACAGCCTCACCTGGTTCCTGAGCCCCATCCTGGGCCTGCTGGTCACGCCCCTGATCGGCTCGGCCAGCGACCGCTGCACGCTGGCCTGGGGCCGGCGCCGGCCCTTCATCCTGGCCCTGTGCGTGGGCACCCTGCTGGGCGTGGCCCTCTTCCTCAACGGCTCTCTGATGGGTGAGTGGGGGGCGCGGCGAGGGCGTCGGTACAAAGTGACGAGATTGCGCAGGAAACGTACACAAACGCGTACCCCTCGTCAAAGTTCTTCTTGCACTTCTGAGATTTTTGCAAGGTGCCGTAGTCTCTGTAGATGCATCAAGGCGACCATCATATGGTCAGAAAAGTAAGCAGGACTGATTCATTGAGGACTTCTTTGCTCTGGGCCAATCAAATTAACTCCCCCTCTATGTTGATCATTGGCCTTCAGCTGAACGCAAGTGGTTCCAAACCAGTTTGTGACCCTTGAACCCATTATTTTAGCGCTGAAGAAGCACAGTACACTTTGACCTGTTACTAATGCACACCGATGCTAACCCGTGATCCCCAAATGCGGCTCACCCCCAGACATTCAGGTGAATTATTCTGTGACAGACACATCAGTGTCTCCCAGTAAACAGCTGCTGCTACTGATACACTGTCAGTGGCCGTTCCTCTGTGGTCTCGCTGTCTTCATTTAAACCTCCTGAACGGGACGATAGAGTCGATGGCAAACTATTGCAGGGGTGAAGCCGATGGCGTGCATTTTTATGCTTTATTATTGAGTGAGATAGAGATGAATGTAGGGGAGATAGAGGGAGGACATGCAGCAAATGACCACGGGTAGGAATCGAACCCGTGTCGCTGCATTCAGGACTGAGCCTTTTATCGTATTAACGACAATAGCAACATATTGTTAGGTCAATTAAGATTAGTGCAGATAACACTTGACTGATCCCTTGGCGGGGGCCGTTTTAGTGTTTATTGTGATAAATTAAAATCGAGATGAGAGTTGGTATCGTGCAAGGAGCTAAGAGTGCCGCATTGTAATCAGAGAGAGGGAGGGAGAGAGTTACCGTAAAAGGGAATGTCTCCTGTCTCCTTCCTTACACAGAAAGAGAGAGAGAGAGAGGGGAGAGAGAGAGCGAGAGATCCATTTGGGGATTAAGGCCCTCATTCTGTTTTTTTCCGTCCCTTGGACACGGTTGGTCTAGGAGGGAATGAACCCAAACGGAGGGATTCTGTCAGCTCCACTAAAAGGGCTTTTCTCACGCTGACTTGCCCACACTGGCAAACGCTTTCGCTGTGGTGGGGGTAGGGGCGGGGGGCGGGGTACCAAACAGCATCTCTTCTGCCAAAAGCAGAGCGAGGCAGTTCAGTCGACTGCCGTTGATGGAGACTCCGACCGTGGCGGTGAATTAGGCTTGGTTGGTCATTTACGATGTCAGGGCTGTTTGTAAGAGCAGTGGTAAAACACGCACGACTTTGGTCGCATCTCATTTTCATTGTTGAGTGTGTGTGTGTGTGTGTGTGTGTGTGGGGTCATGGGCGCACAACCCTCTGATTGCCGATCTGTAGTTTGAAGCACCAGAGTTTTAGACGCTGATCAGTATGGCTAACCCTTCGCCTGGAAGGTCACAGTCCTTGACGTCAGCAGAACCACATGGAGGTCCAATGCATCCAACCTCTGCTACATTATACAGGATCTGTATCGATCCACTGGCAATCAATTAGCTGATGGATGTATGGCTGATCATTATGCACATAGTCCTGGATGTGTTATTGACCATGCACATGCATGAATGCACGTACGCACGCATACATACGGACGCACACACACATGGACAACACTGCATACACACATTCAGCATACACACATAGATTTGACAAACGGGAAAATAGTTTGTGTGCTAAAGAGAGATAAGGAGAAACAAATGAATGAGTGCGATCTCATGTGTGTGTGTGTGTGTGTGTGTTTGTGTGTGCGTGTGTGCGTGTGTGTGTGTGTGTTGAGCGGTTGGCGGGCTCAGTGACATGTTGACCTCTGACCTCTATCGGTGTGAGAAAGGAAAGTAAGGGGCAAGACAACAGCGAGAAAGTGTACACACACACACGAACACACAAACAAACACACACACGCGTATAAATATACCACCTTGCGGGGACAGGCCCGCGTGGGCACGCGCGGTGACATGGGAACGCGGGACGAGACAGTTCACAGGAAAATGCTTCCTGTTTGCTCCCGCCCCTCTCCGCCAATCACAATTAACTTCCTGTCTGTCTGCCAGCCGCAGCCAGTTGTGAGTCGCCACTCTATTGTCCCCCCCCCCCCCCCCCCCCCCCCCCCCCCCGTACGAGCACACAAACAGCCGCGCTCCCACCGAGCGAGTGGTTCACACAGGGAGAAGGACGTGGCCAGAAACACATGCTGCGTCAGTGTGTGTGTGTGTGTGTGTGTGTGTGTGTGTGTGTGTATGTGTTGTGTGTGTGTGTGTGTGAGAAACATCCACGTACACACACACACACACACACAGGCATGCAGATGTTTAACTACTAATTTACTGGAATAAGAACAGGCGTCCGGTGTCGTGATCTATGAATGAGAGTTTCCTTAGTCATGTACCCATGGTTACAACGATACTGAATACCACCAGTGGGTACCCCTCACTCACTCTTCGCCACTGGGCCCGTGCATTTAAAACGTGACGATACGACGATCGATTTTAAACTATCCCTGAGGATCTTTCCCCCCCCCCACCCTCCCTCCCTCCCAACCTTCTCCCCCTTTCTCCCTCCGCCTCACCCCCTCGACATCGAATGTGGCGGTCCGTCCTCGGGTCAATGAACTGACTCATCAACAACGGCCACGTCTTCCTCTTGGTTCCCCCGCCCCGCCCCCTCTAGGTCTGGCGCTGGGTGACAAGCAGGGCAGCCAGCCAATAGGGATCGTTCTGACGGTGCTGGGGGTGGTGGTGTTGGACTTCAGCGCCGACGCCTCGGACGGCCCCATCCGAGCGTACCTCCTGGACGTGGCCAACACGGAGGAGCAGGACATGGCCCTGAACATCCACGCCGCATCGGCCGGTACGGCTCCCCCACCGCCAGCCCCCGTTTAGACGGCACCTAGCTCAGGCTTAGCCCACTGCTAGCTGAAACGCTAGCCTAAGGCCCAATCCCCCTTACCCCTTCCCCTTACCCCTTCCCCTTACCCCTTCCCCTTACCCCTTCAAAATAAGGGGGAGGGGTAAGGGGAAGGGGCAAGGGGTAGAAATGGGATATAAAAATATAAATAGCCTATGTTTAGCCTAATGTCTATCTTCACATACAAATATCATGAATCTTTCATAAATCGTTGCTGATCATTTCTATTGTGTGCGTGTGAGTGCGTGTGTGTGTGTGTGTGTCTCCGTCTGTGTGTGTGTGCCTGTGTATGTGTGTGTACCTCTGTGTATGTGTGTGTGTGTGTGTGTGTCCCGGTGTGTTGCTACACAGGTCTGGGCGGGGCGGTGGGCTACGCCCTGGGGGGCCTGGACTGGACCCACACCTTCCTGGGTCAGATCTTCAAGTCCCAGGAGCAGATCCTCTTCGTGTTCGCCGCCTTCTTCTTCACCATCTCCGTGGTGCTGCACCTGCTCAGCATCGACGAGCAGCAGTACTCCCCGCAGGGCGACCGCATCGACCAGGTGTGTGTGTGTGTGTGTGTGTGTGTGTGTGTGTGTGTGTGTGTGTGTGTGTGTGTGTGTGTGTGTGTGTGTGTGTGTGTGTGTGTGTGTGTGTGTGTGTGTGTGTGTGTGTGTGTGTGTGTGTTTCTTTCTGTGTGTGTGTGTTTCTGTGTGTGTGCATGAGACTGCGTGCAATTACGTGTGAGACTGTATGTGTGTGTGTGTGTGTGTGTGTGCGTGTGAGACTGTGTGTGACTGTGTTTGTGTGGGTGCTTTCATTTCTTTTTTTATGTATTCATTTTTTGGCCCCACCTCTTTTCACCCCAAACGGCTTCAGATGTCCTATGATATCACCATACCACAACACGCCTTCATGATGAGCGTTAAGCCCTTGTCTGTTGCTGTTTGTTGTGTTACACTATCACCATTGTTTTGTCTTCCCTCCATAAAGGCGAGGCCCATTTGATTTGTGTTCTGCTTTGAGCCGATATGGGAAAAGTGACAAATGTGATGAGTGGTTCAACCTCTCTGGGATGTTTTGGTAGTCGCAGACCGCTCTGTGTATCGCTACCCGCGTATTGAGCAGAACTCTCTGGTGTTAGAAAAAGAGTGTGATGGCTACCCTTTTAACATAGCATTTGATGCATTATATGTTATTCTCTTCTTCATCAGGAGAGTCCAGAGCACCCCCACGCTTTAACCTCTGGGAAGACTGGTGCTGCTCCACAGCTGACCATGATCGGCGAAGATGAGCTGATGGACAGCTACGGCCTTTACGACCCGTACGAAGACGACCAATCGGAGAATGGCAATGTAGACATAGACTTCCGGGAGGTGGAGCTTATTCGGAGTAAGTTGCCCGGGGCCGGGCAACTTTTGTTTAAGCATGAATTATTTTATGCTTCTCCTCCTTTCCTCTCATACCCCAACCAACCAATATGTTCAACAGTGTCTACCTCCCTCTATCCACCTCTCTACTCTATTTAACCCCTTCTCTATCACTGTATGTTCCACAGTGTCTACCTCCCTCTATCCACCTCTCTACTCTATTTAACCCCTTCTCTATCACTGTATGTTCAACTGTGTCTACCTCCCTCTATCCACCTCTCTACTCTATGAACCCCTTCTCTATCACTGTATGTTCAACAGTGTCTACCTCCCTCTATCCACCTCTCTACTCTATGAACCCCTTCTCTATCACTGTATGCTCCCCCGTGTCCACCTCCCTCTCTCGACTCTCCCTGCTCTATCTAACCAGTGTTCCTCCCTCCTCCGTCTGCAGGTAAGAGCGACAGCGTGCTGGCCATGGCCGACGCCACCCTGGACCACATGGACCACCTGGACCACGAGACCCTGTTCCTGCAGCAGATCGAGCCCTCCATCTTCGCCGACCACCTGTCCTCCTACCACGGCTCCCCCACCCGGACCCTGTCCTTGTTCTCCCACCGCGGCTCTCCCCCGCCGCCCCCGGACCACCTCCACCCCCAGGAGAACCCCGATGCCGACAGCCGGTCCCACACGCCGGTGGCCCGGGTCTCCCGCCTCTCGGCCTTCCTGCAGGAGATGGACAACGACGACGGCCAGGAGGCGCTGCTCAACAACCGGCTCAGCGAGCAGCACACGCCCAACGGCCGGCTGCTGGCCAACGTGGGGAACGCTCACCGGGCCAGCGTGAACGGGATCAGCGCTAAGGGCCAGGCGCACAAGGCCGGCATGGTGAAAGGTGAGGGCCCTCAGCCTCATTATGAACCTGAGAATATACATCCTCCACCTACTGTGTAATTGGTGCAAACTGTTTTAGTACACTTGGTTTTGTCTATTTGTTTTTCCTATCGTAATGTTGTCGACATAGTATCAATAAATCTCTGTATTTCAATGTAATGGAAACATTGACCCTTGGGCCCTTATTCTTACCTTTGCATTAGACCCTCTAGTTATTGAGCTTTAATCCGAACAAAAACAACTTTCTAAAACATAAACAGAACAGTTCAGAGTAGCTTAAGGAATCCGGACACACGGTTGGTAACTTCTTTTGTGGCGTAACATAACAGTAGAGATCCCTCCCAACAAAGTGTGTCCGTAACTTAGACCTTAAAACCTCACCTCAGTTTCATTTGTCACGCAGTTTGTACCACATTCCAGTTCAAGGCAGACATCGACCCCTAAACCCCAACGTTAACTCACTAACCAAACCCTCCCCCTCACCCCCACCCACAGCGGCCAGCACGGGCGCGCCGGCCCGCCAGCAGCAGCTGGCGCTGTCGTCGCGGCGCCACCACACCTTCTACCGCCAGCCCTCCTGCACCTTCTCCTACTATGGCCGCGTGGGCAGCCGCCGCTGCCGCCTCAGCCACCAGCCCCGGCGCCGCGGCCACAACCCCAACGCCACGCTGCTCATCAAGCCCTCGCGCAGCATGAACGACGTGTGTGAGGTGGAGGAGGAGCGGAGGCACCACCACCACCACCACCACCAGCAGCAGCAGCAGCAGCAGCAGCAGCAGCAGGGGCAGCAGGGGCAGGGGCAGGGCAGCAGGGTGAACAGGGGCAGCAGGAGGCTCCGCCACCAGAGCGTCCACACCGCCTCCTCCTCCAGCGGGGACACGGAGAGCGACGTGGAGGTGAGGGGGAGAGGGGAGAGGGGGGAGAGAGAGGGGAGGAAGGGGGGGGAGAGGAGAGGGGGAGGAGGAGGGGGAGGGGATATGGAGGAGGAGAGGGGGAGGAGGAGGGAGGGGGTGGGTGGGGGGGGGGAGGGAGGGGAGGAGGAGGAGGAGAGGGGGAGAGATGGAGGAGAGGAGGATCGGGAAGGGAGGAATAGGGGAGGAGAGGGAGAGTGTTGGAGGGAGAGGGGAGGGATGGAGGAGGAGGTGAGGAGGGAGGGAGAGAGGTGGTGAGGGGTAGTCGTGTTTGAAGTGATGGATGGAACGAGTGAGGGAGAGAGGTGGGCTGGACGGATGGATGACGGAGCGATGACTCCCAGGGAGGAAGGTTGGATGGAGGGAGGGCAGACGGACGGATGGATTAAATAGGATTAACGGAAGGGGAATAAAGATTTAGGGTGGGAAGATTTGAACGAGGAACGGACGGATGGGAAGATGAAGAGATGATGGAATTAAATGTGATTCATGACACGAGCAAACACGACAGATGTCGGTGGATGGACTGAGCCCTGACCCCCCCCCCCCCCACCCACCTCCTCCAGGTGGAGACCACGGTTCAGCTGCTGTGGATGTCCATGCTGAAGATGCCCCCGGAGCTGCTGAGGCTGTGTGTGTGCCACCTGCTCACCTGGTTCTCCATCATCGCCGAGGCCGTCTTCTACACAGACTTCATGGGACAGGTCATCTACCACGGAGACCCCACCGTGAGTACACGCACGCACGCACGCACGTGTAACAACACGCAAATAGAAACAAACTTGTATGTGTATCTGTCTGTATTTGATGTAACTCTGAGTGTGTGTGTGTGTGTGTGTGTGTGTCCAGGCGCCGGCTAACTCTACAGCGCTAGATAACTACCACAGAGGAGTCCAGATGGGTTGCTGGGGGCTGGTCATATACGCCATGACAGCTGCTGTATGCTCGGGTAACACACACACACACACACACACACACACACACACACACACACACACACACACACACACACACACACACACACACACACACACACTTAAACACACTTAAACACACACACACACACACACTTAAACACACACACACACACACACTTAAACACACACACACACACACACTTAAACACACACACACACACACTTAAACACACACACACACACACACACAGACACACACGCTTAAACACACACACGCACACACTTAAACACACACACTTATGCACACTTAAACACACACACATACACCCACACACGCATACACCCACACACGCATACACCCACACACACATACACCCACACACACATACACCCACACACATACACACACACACACACACTTATACATACACTTATACACAGTGACGCACTCACTCACTTAAATACTGAGATGGTTGTATAAGCTGTTCAGGCAATCCATGGAAAAATTGTATTAGAATGAATTGAATACCATGGATGACATAACATGATCATATGTAGCGTACAGCAACACACTCCAAATTCTGAATCCCGCTCTCCCTTTCTCTTTCTCTGGCTCTCTCTCTCAGCCATCCTTCAGAAGTATCTGGACAACTTTGACCTGAGCATCAAGGTCATCTACCTCGTTGGTACTCTGGCGTTCTCCGTCGGTGAGTTCTCAACACCCGGCTGCTGTAGTAGAAAATAGAAATACTAGGCTTGGAAGTTGGAACAAATAAAAAAACAGGGCCAAAGTTAATTCAGGGTCACATCTTCCCTTCCCTTCCTTCCTTCAGGCACCGCCGTCATGGCGATTTTCCCCACCGTCTACGTTGCCATGGTGATGATCAGTAGCATGGGGGTGATCTCTATGAGCATCTCCTACTGTCCCTATGCCCTGCTGGGCCAGTACCACGAGATCAAACGGGTAACAAGCGCTCGCGCACAGACAGACAGACAGACAGACAGACAGACAGACAGACAGACAGACAGACAGACAGACAGACAGACAGACAGACAGACAGACAGACAGACAGACAGACAGACATGCTTCTGACTGGCTCTGGGAAGATGTTCGGTCGCACTTCAGAGAGGAAATGGAACGAAGTCAAGACTTCGCTTTGGTCTAAACGTCCTCGCCATTTTGTTGTTGTTCGCCCTGTTTGTTATTTTGTTTGGCAGTGTGTTTGTTGATTATAATCATTGTAATATCCTGGAAAAGCTTGTTCTAATCAGTTATTAATCTCGCTAAGCTTTTAGAGCTTTACGATTCATAAATCCACTGTCCCCCTCACACACCTAAAACCAATCAGCCCTAATTGGGCCTTCCCTCTGGCCTGAGCCTACTGGCTGGTTAAAGGTACTGCTATTGTCCTCCGAGCTCAGCTTAAAGGTCCCATTACATGCCACAGGGTGTGAGTGAGATTAGCCTTTACAAGCCATTTGGAAAATCTGTCTCTTATGACATCTCGAGTGGTCGTGTCCACCTAGATGCATGACTGATAGATGAGCAACGTTTGCTACAGTCCAAACGATGGGTAAGCTGATAAACTGATCTATCCAGCACACACCTACGTGGACACGCCAAGTGTTTTCAAAACGGCTTGTAAGGCTAATCCCACCCACACTGGTGGCATGTCATCTGACCTATAAAGGGACTGCTATTGTTCTCCAAGCTCAGCAAGCTCAACTCTGCTTCACATCATGATGAATCAAACCCGAGCGTTGACCTAACCCCCTGCCCGTACGGCTCCCCCGCTCTGCAGTACGTCCACCACAGTCCCGGTAACTCCCGCAGAGGCTTCGGCGTGGACTGTGCCATCCTGACCTGTCAGGTAAGCAGCCGGGACCGGCCGGCCACACAACCACGTTCAACCACGCTCAATATGTTGTGAAAATAAGGAAAAATAAGAAAACAAGATAAATTGTGTTCATTAGCGTGATTCATTAATTGACCGACCAAGCAGACAGCATTTAATTAAATGGTTCTAATTAGCATTTTTGTTATGTTTTGTCATAATTGATATAGAATTATGCGTTCTTTTTATATATATTTTTAATTATTATAAAATTATGAAAAGAACGCACTGCCATGCTTTATGTAACGCTGGAACCTGCAGCTAGTTAGATACGGTATGTTATGTTTTAGCTAGGTGGATATGTCATGCTAGGCTTCAGCCACCATCTACAAACGACGTCTAAGGTTTAAAAGAGTTAGGGTTAGGGTGAGGTTGTTTGGCCCACGCTGTTGGATCACGCTGTTGGATCCCCCACCAGGTGTACATCAGCCAGATCCTGGTGGCGTCGGCGCTGGGCTCGGTGGTCGAGGCGTGCGGCAGCGTGCGCGTCATTCCCATGGTGGCCTCCGGGGGCTCCCTGCTGGGCTTCTTCACCGCCCTGTTCCTGGTCATCTACCCCGCGCCCCACGGAGGGTGAGGAGAGGCCGTTAACGTTAACACCCTTGGCCACTGGTCCTAACTAGGAGAGACCCTGGGAAAAAAATTTGCAAAGGAATACACTGGTGTAAATGTTATCCTTGATTTGAAAGAGAATATTACCTGAAAAGGACATTGGATTGATTGAATGACCTCCAAACATTATCATTAAATGACTCAAAAGAGATTTTTAACTTGCAAACCAATTATTCATTTCCAGTTAGAACCGGGTTCCCATTCAATCGGAGCGAGTCACACCACCACTTAAGTTTAGAGGGAGATCCCCTGATGTGGTTGTGATTGGTCGGTATTAAACCAGTAGAGTCAAAGCACCATGGCTGCCTTGGCTCCTCCTGGGTAACAATGAACTGTGGTTGAAAGTTGCATAAGTTTTCAGTCAATATTCATGCAGAGGGACGAATCAAAGTCAGACAAGGCTTCTGTAGGTGAGGAGGCTGTGAAAACGACCAGCAGCAGTTAAACTGCCCTGTCAACTCGACCAATAAACTAAACTAAACAGTCATAGTGATCAATTGTACCACTTTTCTCATCTGATTCTCGTTGTGATTGACAGGGAGGCGGAGTCAGCTAAGGCGCTGGAGAGGCGGGCCTTGACAGCGCCGGAACAGACCAATGGCAACCGATTGTCGGTCAGTGTCGTCATAGATACACCAAGCTTCCTGAGGCTCGGCAAGAAAACCAGTACGGTCACCACAACCACCACCACCACCGACAATTCCACTCCCTGTCACCTGGGCAACGAGTCTGCTCTGTGATCGTTTGGCTCCCCTGGAACAGGGCGGGACCCTCGCAGAGAACTGTTGAGATGGCCGCCGCAGAAATCAATACCATTGACTCCATAACCAAGGGAACCAGCAATCGAAGGAGACCCGCCTCTTTGTCCGTTTGTCTTCCAGCCGAGAGTGATGAATGCGAAGAACTTTGACCTTTCCAAATAGCGTTCCAAAAGGAGGGGAGAAGATGGGACCTCTAGCTGACACTGGCCGATCTAATACCTCCTATTTCGGGCCTTTAGTTTTTTCCGTGGATGTTCAAACCAACGTATTCATTCTGGCTCGTGACCGGCGGAGTCGTCGCGACCTGATTGGTTCAGCACGAGTCCTGGCCAGCCGTCAACCAATCACGACAAGCCATCAACCAAATTCCTCTCCTACACATCCGACAAAATAACCTGCTCTAAAGGAAGATGTGTGTGTTTTTTGTGCGTGAAAGATCCATTTATATCACTCAGGGCCTCTAGGGGGTGCTAACGAGCAACCACCTGGACAGTAATCTTCAGGGGACTTTGTTTTACACACATACACATATACACACATACACACACACACACATGCGTGATCCATCCCTCGGGATTACGGTTGAGGTCAATGGTGGACAACGTTGACTAGCTGATAAACTAACCCTGTCCCTGAAAGCTGCAATTATGGGAAAATAACATCGGAGTTCTTCCTCACCGATTGGGACTACAGATGACGAAAATTGTGTTGGAATTAGTCTGTTGGTCCGAAAACAGGCATCGCACTAAACCACACGGAACCATGGGACATAAGACAATCCGTGCTCTGCTCTGTGGAAGAAACGGGATCAGGTTACTGTCGCTTTAAGACTCTTGAACAGCAATGTTTCTTCAGACATTTTGGGACTTTTGGCCTTGTTTATGATCCAAAAAAACCTCTTCTCCGATGGCTCAGCGTAATCAGGACTGTTGCCCGGGGGGGGGGGGGGGGATTCCTTGACCACAGTGTGATCCATTTCCATTAATCACGGCATAATACTGTCAAGTCTTATTGACCCCCAGAGAGACACATCTGCTCCTTGTAGAGTCCCGTGCCGAACGTGTTCTAGGACACCCTCGCTCTGAACGGCGTCGGGGTCCTGAGGGCTTTCTGTTTAAAAGGTTAACCCAGGAGTTAAAAAGAAAAAGCACTTGAAACTTGATCATAGCTGAATTCACTTAAAAGTCCCAACTTCTGGTAAGTTGCCAAATGCAATATATGGGCAGTGCTAGGGGCATTACTCCAGGTCAGACAAAGCTGAAAAAAACAAAACAGTGCTACTTCTTTATTTTCCTTTTCTTTCTCAACACTTGGTGTCCTACAATGAATCTCCGTCGACAATGTTAAGGCTGATGTTAAGGCTTTTGTTTTGGGTTGTTTCTAAGTTTTATCTGACGAATCCTAATAACAGGACTCTGTATATGCTGCATGCCGTTGGCTCTGGGGAGGGGGGTTGCGAAACAAACACGCGAGGCAGGATCGGATGGGATTCAGCCTTCTCTGCTCTCGCCCCTCACTTCGCTTTCGCGTCTGTCAGCACCACGTCTGCAATGCATGACCGCTCTCTTTGTTTTTGCTGATGAAAGTATTGAGTCATCTGTGGTCTGGAAGAAAACAGCCAGGTGGATGGTTTTTAGGGGGTGCCTGGCAATCGCCCCCTTCCTCCGATAGGTCCTTCCCCCTTGTTACTTCAGCAGATTTCCCAAAGCTGTACGGTGGAGCAGTGAAACCAAACAAGGCTCTAATCAAGATTGTGGAAGAGGAGATGAGTGGGGAGTTATTCGACAGAAACAGGGTGACAATTAAAGGGAAGATCAGATGTTGTTGGTATGGCTTTGAGCCTTTCTGGTTGTGCTGTCAGGGGCTGAAAACTAAAACTTGATGGAGAACAGTGCTGGATGGGAGACAGAATAGAAATATGAATGGATGTGAGACGTAGTAGAAACCATCTGAATGGGTTTGAGGTTAAGTAGGGATGGGATATACAGTGCCTGGAGGAAGAGTGTCTTGTTAAGGGACATGGTTGGACACATTGGAGAGTAGATGTCTCTGGCTGTGAGTTGAAATCTTTTCTGAATACTGTCGAGTTCACGTCTCCATTGTTGAAATTCAATGTAATCCAAGTCCTACTTTGATGGACAATGTCAGCTTGTTGAGAGGTTAACCTTTGGGCGGTAGAGTATAAGTTGGAACCTACAATTTTAAGCACGTTTAAATCATAGAAAAATTCGGGAAAAGGGTGGTTTTAATTCACCCAAGTAGCATTCTCTGCCCAAAAGGACAACAATCACTTTCGGTTCCCTTACCCGTTGGTTATTTGGTTTCCTCTCTTGTTGTGGCTCGAGTTAAAGGCCTGTGTTAATTCAATCTTGATGTCCCTCCCTCTGTCTTCTGGTTGTGTGATTGGCCGATCCTTGATGGCATGGAGGCCCAAGGCAGCTGTGAGTGGACAGTGCAAGGTGTAACTATAAAATGGTTACAGGTGCAAGTAGTGACATTAGATGAGTGCAGAATAAATGCAGATTTAGTGAAAGCTGATGTTACGTTAAGCTGTGATAGGTAGACGTATATATTTTCTAATATATATTATATTAAGAAGGAAAGGTTTGATGGTGCTTTAGGGGTTTAATATGTCATGGCTATTTGGCATGTTTGTTATTGGCTGAGATTAGTATTTGGAATATGAAAAATTGGGAAGATGCATGCAAGTTAAATAGAAAAGGTGCTATCCCTTATGTATTACCCATTTAAATAAAAATGATGGATGATTTCACCAACCATAGTTAATCTATAAGAAAGGAAGTCGAAAAGGCCTCTTTTTATTTCACCGTTATTGGTCGAATCCCCAACTGAAATGGTATCTGTCAGTGGTAGTCAGGATATTGGCTGGCCTGTATATTCGGCCCATGACGTTGTTTTCATGAGTTTCAACAAACAATTTCAGTTGTTTTTGTTCCCCTCGGGGTGTTACATCATCCTCATCACTTTGTTTTGGTTATTAAAAGCCCTGGGAGCCTGGACTGGTAGACCTGGGATACACATACACTAACGCGTAACAGTAATCCACAAGGGACCCCTGTGTTTGTTCTCGAGGGAGGTTTGCATGCAACACCGCGGTGCATGTGGAAAAAAAAGCCAAAGTACAATTCCCTCATTTTGATTGCCCCAATACTTTCTAATGCGCTGCTGATGCATGGTTGGATGCTGCTTTCTCCTGCTTGAACTCCCTGTTTAGAAACCCACCAACATGCACTCAGCCCAAACATCATGTCAGGGGCCCATTCGACAAGGCCCTCAGGTTCAACAAATCGTTGTTTGGTTCCAGCACGACGCGGGTGTAGTGATTCAACACAGCCGCTCGCTTGTATTGTGGGCAAGTACAACGCATCAAAACATGATAAGTATAATATCTCAGCTGTGACGCCGAGCTGTGTACACTGATTTGTTGAAACTGACGAGCCCTTGCGAGGCAGAACTAAATACTTGTGGTGCGACTTCAGTATGTCTGTGAAAGTGTAACGGGGGAAGTTACACGTCTGAGCTTGGCTTATGGCGGCGGGCCCATGGCCGGGGACTGTGGAATGTGTTCACAGAGTGGCCTGCTGGGAGATTGTGTTGTTTTCCTGCTTTTTTGATTCCATCAGGTGACTTGGGGTGACCGAGGTCAATGAATGTAAAAAGGGGTTTCAACTGAAATCCCTTTAAGTTTCATGGTTTAACAAGCCGGGGGGGGGGGGGGGGGGGGGGGGGGGGGTGGGAGGGTCTGACATTGCACACGAACTTGCACATATAGTTGGTTTGAGGAAAAAAAATCGTTTTTGCAATAGAAGATTGTAATATTTATTTTTTTAAGCTTTCTTGTTTTAAAAGGACACTTTCACTTTATTTAAAACTAAATAACCATCATCCAACCAGTTTATGTTGGCCTGAGTTAGTTTGAAAAAAAGTCTTATTTACTGCTGTCGAGAGAGGAGAGTGGCTCTGTAGCACCTGAGTGGGTGGGTGAACAGTGGGAGATTGTTGTGTGCGATATGCGTTTGAAATAACTTACTTGTGCGTTTTACAAAAAAATAATCATCTCAGCTGTCATTGCAAGTTGTCTTGGGTTATAGTTCTTGACGGCCTTTGGGTTTACACACACACACACACACACACACACACACACACACACACACACACACACACACACACACACACACACACACACACACACACACACACACACACACACACACACACACACACACACACACACACACACACACACACACACAGAGACACAGACACACCTCTATTGGGCACTGTTTCCACACTCTTGTAGTGTTCGCGGTCGGAAAAAGAATAGCTGTAGATGGGACGCATGTTATTTCAGAACTTGAAGCCGCTTCTAGCGCCACCTTCTTGCTGCACTGTAAACAGCACGTGTGCCGTGTGTCTTGACGTCACCGAGTTCTGAGAACCTGAAGCTCACCTCGTCGCGCTTGTGGCGCGTTGCACCAAACCAAGCACTGCTTGTGAAGCTTCGCCGAGCCGCCCGTGAGAGGCTTTGCATTTTGGTTATGTTACGTTTTACATGTTACGCCGTGTTATGTATTTGACGTGAGAGAAGACAGTGGCCTATATACTTTTATCTTGACAGAAATAGAAGTCATAGAATATACTAATGGGTAACAGGTTTGTGTAGTATACTCTACAAATGCCTTTGTCATAAAATAGATAAATACGATGCAATATATATATATATATGTATATATAATATTATACAAATATATTTCTCTCTTTAGGTTCTTTATTTTGCAGATTATTTTTTTTGGCCTATGTTTTATATATATATAAGGATTGTATATACACACATATAAATATAAACTTGTGTAAATATATCATGCTTGGGCCTTCCTACGGGACTCTTCACACTGTATGGAACGCACCTTAAGAAAGAAAAAAAATCTGAAGTACATTGTGTATGACTCTTTTTTTCTTGTGAATGTGAAAATAGAATATATAGGTTTAAAGGAAAACATGACAACTTTAGAGTGTGTGTGTGTGTGTGTGTGTGTGTGTGTGTGTGTGTGTGTGTGTGTGTGTGTGTGTGTGTGTGTGTGTGTGTGTGTGTGTGTGTGTGTGTGTGTGTGTGTGTACATGCAAGCCAAAGCATTTGCATCACGAGTCAAGATCAGCAGCCTGCGACGATCACGTGCAAGAACATACAATCAGATGCAAACGAACATGCACATGCAAAGAAAATTGGCTGACGGCTCCCCTGTTCTTTAACCCAGAAAATATTCGCATCTGTCTGGAGGAAATCAGACGCTGAGTAAGCCTAATGGCATTTTCTTGGCAGAAGTGTCGAAGCGGCAGTGAAACCGCAGTCTGGCCGCGTGTTTCATCAGCAGTCGCACGACGGGACCTTATTTGTTAGCGAGGTCAAAAAAAGTATCATACCCGACCCTGGGGTTACTAGGGGACCTGCTGAGTCATTAACTGATTCAAGCCCTTGAAATACGCAGTATTCCATATCAATCCAAACATTGTATTTTATCATTTATATTGAATATGTGGGATTATGCTGGTTGCAGGGTATGTAGGCTATTTATCGACACCCATTCACTTACTCACTCACACATTATCTGTGCAACAATATACCGGTGACGTAGTGACATGGCTTAATGATAGATTGGCCGACATCCAATGACATGGTAGCTCTGCTCCAAGGTCAGCGTTTTATCAGACCCCTCGATGTGGATAAACAGTGACCTCTTGTGGATCCACAATGTATTGGCAACATTTACTTTACAACTTGATTAACTTGAGTTTTAGGAATAAAAATACTACTAATAGGGCAGGCCTACTAGTTAATTTGAAAAAATAGAGTAATCTACCTCCTAGACTAAACTATACTATAACTACCGTGATGAAAATAAATGCCGAGCAAAACAAATGAATGAAAAACAACATCATTTTTAAATTTTGTCAATTATGGCTCACTGGCTCTCTATTAAATCGACATTAATATACATTTCAATAACTAAATCGAATAATGCAGCAATAAATTATACAACGTATGGCTTAAACCTTTGTGAATAACTATCTTTCAAAAAATGATTTGGAGAATTAAGTATAGAAAATACAAAATAAAAGAAACTTTATTTTAGAGACTGACAATTACAAATTCTGAAGTAATTTCTTTGGTTTTTGAGTACATTATGTGATATAAAATATGAAAAAATTACAATAACTAAAGTTTTAAGTCATGAATACACTTGTATTGGTCCACTTATACGTAGTGAAAGGGAAAGAGTATAGGGCAATGGCTTCCACAATCTCAATGTAGGGCCTACTATCCCAGACGCGTCGACTGCGTTTGACCTCTTAGCGTCTGTCAGTCAAACTTTGTTTCATAATGTGCCACGTCGTGAACAACTTCCATGTGATTCAAAAGAGGAAACAATGAACGAAACCTCACTTAGTAACTTCCATCACGTAAACAATGTTATCAGCGTCCGCAGGATTTCCTGGAATACTCCTGGGATACGAGGATCGCTATAGAAACGGCAAACATCGCGTCTCCGTCCAGACACGATGAGACGAACAGGTAAACACGAGGCGCGGAGAGTGGTTTTTACAATAAGCTCTGGGGAGAGTTACGACTACAACAGTTTATTCTGTTGAGGGCAGGCTCCGTCTCCAGCCTCTTAAATGCGTTCGCTTTGAGAGGGCAGCTCCGTTGCACGCTGTCCTTCCCCTACACAACCCCCGCCTTCAGCACGTTTGCCTCAGTCTCTGTTTCACTCTTACGATCACACGGGCCATCATAGACTCAGAATGTCCCAGAGCCGTTCTCTAAACATATTTGGAAATATCGATAGAACAATTTTAGAATAATCGAAGGGGACTGAGTTGGTTTACTTCTCTATCTTTGAAATTCTACTTTATCTAGTTCTTACTGATGGACTATGTCAGCTTGTTGAGAAATCAACCAAAATCACACCTGCACTCAGTGGCGTGCACAGACATTCTGGGGGGCAGGTGCTCAGGGAAAAATAAGGGCACATTAAA
The DNA here is from genome assembly GCF_902167405.1 of Gadus morhua. Taxonomy (NCBI): domain Eukaryota; kingdom Metazoa; phylum Chordata; class Actinopteri; order Gadiformes; family Gadidae; genus Gadus; species Gadus morhua. The sequence continues at coordinate 9,145,037 of NC_044069.1, forward strand.
GTGTCATTTCGAAGTGAAGAGTGATCATTACCACTTTTCTAAAGCAGCATCCTCCTCAGTGCCATGTCTTGATGTTGATGACCTCACTATGATTGATCTTGATATATTTTTCTATAGCAAGCAGGAGAAGGTCAGAGAGCCGTTCTTCTCCACACAGACTTCTTAGTTTAGTTTTGATAATTTTCAGCTTTGAAAATTATCTCTCCACAGAAGCAGTTGTCACTGGCAATGTTTCATCGATTTTTATCATCTTCACAAAGGCAGGAAAGATGAGCCGGCCACTGTTTTCCCTCAGTATGGCAAAGATTTCTTTGAGGTCTTTTGCAGGAAAGCTGGAGTGGAACACCTTTAGTTCTGTCTTCAGCTGGTCCTCGTCTTCTCCATAGAAATCAGGATGTGGACGGCTTCCTTGGCTTCTGCGTTTGGCATGCTTACCCAGTTGGCATGTACCGTGAAGGGTAGAAGGACTGAATGATTCTAGCAGTGGGACTTCAGCTCCTCAGTCACAGTATCCAGAAAGGAGGCTTAGGGGGCAAACAATACACTCTAGACTCAATTCATTTATGTGTTACATCGCCGGTTGGGCAGGGCAGGGGAGTAGGTGTGTGTGGGCAGCAGCTGTGAACTACAGCTGCAACGCGCCTCCGTTTGTGTCCGCTCTGCGAGTTCACGTTGACAAAGGAAGAGAGTTGTGTGCGAGGAGGAGGGGGGGGGGGGGGGGGGGGGGCATATATATTGGGCCATTATTATCACACGTTTTTAATTGTCGGGCCTTTATAGATGATAATGTCGGCATGGGCCACATACACTGTTTAAAAAAAAAAAAAAAAATTCAGATTATTTTATTTTTTTCAAAAGGGCACTTGATAGGGTCAGGGGGCAAAGGGCAGGTGCTATAGCACCACCTTGGGTCTACCTGTGCACGCCACTGCCTGCACTAAAAGGCCCTTAAATACCCAAAGGATAGACTTCAGCCATTAATACAAGATGCAGGCTCCGTTATCTGACCTCATCATCCTCTTCCGTAGCAACTCTTCTGCTATGTCATCCCTTTATCGCTATGTCTCTGCTGAGCATGGCACCAGCTCCTCCGCCTTGGGAATGAGGTCTACCTGGAGGTCCTCTAGGCGGAGTGCTCCCGAGCGAGGTTGGAAGAGGCAGGGGAGGGTCCGGGCACGGAGGCCAGCGTGAGCGTGGCCACACTCTGAGCCAGCGCCATGGCTGTCCCTGAACACTTCTTCACCGACGGCATCTCTCCTCCTCCTCCTCCTCCCCCTATCGCCACCGTCGAGCCCCCCGCCGCCCCGCGGCTTGTCCTCCCTTCCTCCCCTTCCTCCTCCTCCCCGGTCGCCCACACCCCCCTCCGCCAGCCCCCCCCGCCCCTCCTCCTCCTCCCCCCCCTGCCCCTCCTCCTCCTCATCCTGCGGCGCCACAGCCTCTTAAAGCTGTCCGTCACGAAGCAGTACACCACGGGGTCCAGGCAGCTGTTGAGGCTGCTCAGCGTCACCGTCACGTGATAGGCCAGCACCTGCCCCGCCTCCTTCCCTGGCCCCTCCTCCCCCTCTCCTCCTCCTCCTCCTCCTCCTCTAGCTCCCCCCCCTCCCCCGCCTCTCACCCGGAAGTAGACCAGGGCCTGCCGCACGTGGAAGGGCGTGAAGCACACGGTGAACACCACCAGCACGGTGGCCAGGAGCCGCACGGCGCGCGCCCGCCGCTCCAGGCTCTGGCGGGGCATGGGGGCGTGGCCCCGGCCGGAGGGGGCGGAGCTGAGGAAGCAGGCCACGCGCAGGGTGAAGCCCACCACGGCCAGCAGGGGCAGCAGGAACTCCAGCACCGTCAGGTAGAAGAGGGTGGGGAGCAGCACGCAGGAGTTGCCGAACTCTAGCGCCGCGGTCTAGAGGAGGTGGATGGGGGGGGGTGGAGGGAGGGGGGGTTGGGAGGGAGAGAGAGAGGAGGAGGGGGGGGGTGGGGTGAGGGGGGTGAGGGGGGGGGGGGGGGGGGGGCGACAGAGGAGAAAGGGGCAGAAAGAGAGCAGTGGATATACGTACGCAAGCTAGTATTCACATCCTTGTGGTCGTGTTATGCTAAAACGGGACACACTGTCATGAGGGTTTTATCACGAGGGCTGCAGGCCAAACCTGTGCTCGGCACCACGGCAGCCGGGGGATGGGGACGGAGCCCCCTCCCCCCAGTGGAAGGGCGCTCCGCTTAGCTCCGCCCCCTGGACGGGCTAGGAGGAGGCCCCCCCAGCCCGTCCTCCAGACTGCCCTACGGCAGCAGGACTCTGCGACACCCCCCGCCCCGCCAAGGCAGCAGCCCCACCAGGCCTCTTGAGTGCAGGAGAAGACCAGAACCAAAGGTGTGTGTGTGTGTGTGTGTGTGTGTGTGTCTTTGGTTCCCAGGAGGCTTTTAGCTGAGCTTATTTATATGTCCTACTCATACTCTACTTGAACATAGTGTACACCGTGTGGGGGCCGTTTGTGTCAGTGTGAGAGAGCATATGCGCTTCCTTCAGTGGTCTGAGTGTGCCAGAATGTTTTCATGCCTGCTTGTACGCGTGTGTGTGCTTGTACGCGTGTGTGTGCTTGTACGCGTGTGTGTGCGTGCGTGTCTACCTGGAAGGAGTAGGTGACCACCACAGCGATGAACCACACTAGAGCACTGAGGCAGCGGGCGGCTCCCGCCGTCCTCCACCGGTGCAGCGTGCCCGAGGCGTGCACCACTGCCAGGTAGCGGTCGATGCAGATGCTACCAGAGACAGTCAAGTCAAGTTTATTTGTATTTTAAAACAACAGTAGTTGACCAAAGTGCTGTACACAAATACAATATAAAAAACAAAACAAAGAACAAGAAGGCTTAATATTGCATATTAGCAACAACAATGAATAAGATAAAATGAAATCTTAATCTGTATTAAAAGCCAATGTAAAAAAGTGAGTCTTTAGTTGCGTTTTGAACTGGTCTATAGACTGGGCAGATCTCAGACTCACTGTTCCAAAGATTAGGAGCGGCCACAGCGAAGGCTCTGTCGCCTTTTGTTTTTTGTCTGCACCTGGGTACATCCAGCAGCATCTGCTGAGCTGATCGAATATCTCTAGATGGAGCATGGATGCAGACCAGCTCTGACATATATTTAGGTGCCAGCCCATGTAGAGATTTAAAAGTAAACAACAGAATTTTGAATTTAATTCTAAAAACCACAGGAAGCCAGTGGAGAGAGGCCAGGACAGGGGTAATGTGGTCATATCGCCTTTTTCCAGTGAGGAGACGTGCAGCAGCATTTTGGACCAGTTGCAGGCGACGGAGCAGACATTGGTCTCTACCTGGTCAAGAAGAGGATGCTGCAGTACATGTTGACGAAGTAGCTGAAGTTATGCACGTAGGAGCAGGCCAGGCAGCTCCCGCCGCTGTGGTAGAGCGCGATGCGCGCGGAGAGCGACAGCGCCACCAGCAGGTCGGCTATCGCGAGGTTTATCGTGTAAACCACTGGCGCGGAGGACTGGGTGGACGCGCCGCAGAACACGTAGAGGGCCAGGCTGTTGAGGACCACGCCGATCACCAGCATCAGGCAGTTGGACACCTTCGGGGGAGGGTGAAAGAAACATCTCTCAAAGTATCAAAAAATGAATCATTCTTTTTTAAACCATTTTCTTGAAAAAGTCTTACCTGAATAAAAACATTCTGTGAAACAATTATAAAAAAATAATCTCCAAAGCATGTTAATCAACAACTGGAATAAATGCAAATATAGTCATAAGAAAGCCCTATGCAAATAAAATAATGTAACGCAAATAATGCAATTTATTTTACATACATATACAAATATGTACTATAGCCTATAAAAAAGGCTTCATAGCGCCCTACCAGAAGTGAGAGCCACACTGCATAGTAATCCTGATAGAGCTGAGCATCGAGGTGCGCCAGCCTGTGCAGATATGGCGCCCCCCACTGTTGGTCCCACGCACTGCAGTTGGTCGGTCCTGGCGTCGGGCTCGGCGGCAGCTTCACGGTGGTGCTGCTGCTGACATCCCCGAGAATGTTCTCCATTGGATTATTGGCTTAGGGTTCTGTATAACGCCAGAGGAGAGCAAAGTTAAGGCCTGGTTCAACCGAAATGGTCTTGGTTCAGATCAAATTAGAAACGGTTAAAGATAAAGTCGCTATAAAGTTATTAAATTAACGATGGGTGACTGGAAAGAAGACCACTGGTTTCTGGCTCCAATAATGAATGATGAAGAGTAAATCCAAAAGTCTTTGCAACGCCAGACCTCTGCCCGAGGAAGGCAGATGTTTATAAATAGATGAAGCCATTCTACTTTAAATGATGAGGTGTGCATTCTTAGAACAGATCAACAAGGCTCAGAAACGTTAGAATTCTTTCTCAGCAAACCCATACTTAGACACGGAGCATGCACCCATCAGACATTTGTACAATATGTCCCTCACAAATTCATACAGAAATGTCACGCACACACACACACACACACACACACACACACACACACACACACACACACACACACACACACACACACACACACACACACACACACACACACACAAAATCTCCCCCACACACACAAACTAATACAAAAAAACACACACACTAAAACAAAATAGTACACACACACACACGCACTAATAAAAAATCACACATGCAAACACTATTACAAAATCACACACACATATACACTAATACCAAATCACACATACACACAAAAGTAACGTCAACATCAGCAGTAGAGAGTTAATCCCGACGGCAACCTCCCCCCCCCCGTACACGTTTTATAAACACTGTCCTTCTATTGTAAGCCTCCATTTAAAGCCAGTGAACATATTTTAATACCTACTCTAAAAAAAGGATGTGACATCTTTCAACAAACCACTGTGTCACTGCAGAGACAAGACCTGGTGTGTGTGTGTGCGTGTATGTCTGTGTATGTCCTTCACCCAACTTGTGTTAAGTCAGGTGATGTTCACAAGAAGGAGAGACTGTCACTGTCACAGCACTGTGGTATTAAACTAGTGTATGTATTATAAGAACGATTCTAACTAAACACACAGGTGACACTTGGTTTACTGAGAGTAAGATGTATGTCGCCCCTCCACCTGGTCCATTTAAAGAAGTGCACGCATCCTGTTTGAGTGTGAACGACTTTAAAGAGACTGGATGTATACACTAGCCAGACAGGACTTCAATCAAACTATACATTTAAATAGGAGGCTGCATTGTATTATATCTTCACTGTTTATGGATTTGGGGGTTATTTGAAATATAAATGAATTCCTTGCTGACTATTGTGACGTCAATGGCCACTTGTTACATGAGTCGAATTACTGAATTTGACTCATCCCTTTATGGAATTGGTGAGGTGAAAGTTTACTTATGCCTACTGGATATCACCAGTTTCCAAGGTGAAATATGGAGCTTGGCTGTTTCCAACATCCCTCCGATACTCAGGAATAAAACTAGACAGAAATGGCCCCTGAACAATGTCAAGTCAACACTCAACTTTCTGTTAGAAAGCAGCGTAATACCTTAGTTATGATAAAGTGACTTTGAATACACAAGACGGATGAATTACTATCTGTTAACATGACTTGGCGATAAGATTGATATTATATATATTCTCCCTCTCTCTTCATCATAATCATACAGATGGACCGGAATCAACATAACTCGGATTTGCCTTCACACTGACTCAACACCTCATCATAATTTACTCCAAATCATATTATTAGTTTAGCACAGAGCTTTTTCAGTATCCCACTTGATATCTCCTACAACAATCTACAGCAGCAGTATTAAGTTTGAGTTGAGAGTATTCATCATCAGAGCATGAGTTTTTACTGGTTTCTGTTTCTTCCTGGTGAATTTATCAAAGTTTTGTTCATGAAAATATAACAACGTCTACCATATTTTGGTAAAGTTTGCGTTACATTCCAAGAGTACGCAACATTTGGATACAGCAATGAAACAGTAGACCATCTGTACCATAACTCATGACAATCAACCAAACGGTCATCAGTGCTGAATTATCCTTTTAGACCACCAGACTAGACAATGATGAGTTATTAATTCAGCTAATTTGTCTTTTTTGTCCATGAGAAAAAAGATGGCCACACCTGTTTCATCCTTTCAACATGTAGTCTTGTGTT
>NC_044069.1:9153695-9323695 GCF_902167405.1 Gadus morhua
CCACAGACGGTTTCCTAGCAACACTTTGACAACTTGGCAAGCTTGGCGTTTATTTAGTTCTCCATGTTTAAATCCTCAGGAAGAACGCTGTATTAGGTTACGGGCTGCAAAGCAATATTAACTTAATTACTTCGAAATGATCGTTTGAGTTGTTCCGCCACCGTTTTAATGACCAGCAGCGGAACTATACATAACAGTCTTTGTATGACACGGGACTATTAGGCAGCGAAACCAGATCCGTAAACAAACGTAACGCTAGCAACTGCTGGGACAACCCAAACACATGTCCCTAGGGCGGCTTCAGGAGCTCCAGAAATATGTTTAAGAACACGTTTCAAAGCGGATTCTTGTCAATTTTATATAGCTTAGGCAGCAAGCCGCTTCAGATATGGGATAAGAAGGTAAGTGTGTTCTCTGTGTGAACCCGATGCTATCCTCTGGTCCAGCGCCACTGGTCGCTAGGACACGATCACATGTTTGTAATTGGATGGTGAACTGTTGACATTAAATAGCAGCTTAGTACATTAGTAATAATTCTTACCTTTTTGTCAATTTGATATTAGTTTATTCTACGTAAGTGTATGGTTTGGTGAAAACGGACCAAGCGTTAAATGAATACAACATTAACATTGCTCTAATCCTCTATTCCATGGTGTAACGTTGATATAGTTGATTGCTACTTAAGGCTACCGAAGGGTCAGCCAATGGGAGATGAAGAAGTAGGCTTCTGCTTCTGTCTGCCTAGATTCTTGTAAGCCCGTTCGGAACGACTCGGGCCAATCCTACTACCTTCTGTCTACTTGCCTCTTGAAACTTGTTAGAAAAATAAGGTGCCAGGTATTGATGGTTTGTCTGATCAAGCAATCACCTAGCGTCCATGTTGGTTATTTGGGTGGGGAAGCCTTCTGGAATCTTTGGGGGAACCATGACAACTCAATAAAATTCTAAATGGAATGCAGAGACTTCCAAACGATTAAGTTTCCCCGCTCGTGTTGTTTCATGATGTAAAAAAAAGCATGCCCGTGAGGAATGTGCATCATTTGGCTACGCAGGTGCGGAATGGCCACATCAAGAGAATCACAGACAACGACATCCAGTCCTCAGTGCTGGAGGTCGAGGGGTCCAACGTGAGGTACGTCCGTCTCTTGTTGTCACAGAAACATCCTCTCATCAGCCATCTTGTAGTCTCCACCGTAACCCAGTCCCCTGTTTCTTTCCCCTTCTACTGCAGCACCACCTACATCACATGCCCTGCTGACCCTAAGAAAACACTGGGCATCAAGCTTCCCTTTCTGGTCATGATCATCAAGAACCTGAAGAAATATTTCACATTTGAAGTCCAGGTGGGCTCAGCAACCACGAATGACCACCATACAATATAATTATGGATATTTTTTATTACATTTTATCGGGCCCCTATTGTAGAATTTGTCGTTAGAATCCAATTTTAAAGTCGACCCACTTGTGACAGCATTAGTGGATGCTATGTGGTTGATTAATCAACCTACACGCTTCCTACAGTCCAACCTACCACTTGTGGTGTTTCACAAATTGATAGTATTCAACGACTTGTAATCGCTACACATTTTAACTCAAACCCCTGAGCCAGGGGATAAATTGGGTCCCTTTTTAACAGATATTTCAGCCATTTGTGACGACTCTGCGGCCTAATTTCTCTTTCAATGTACACCCGTTCAGGTGTTGGATGATAAAAACGTGCGGCGGCGTTTCCGTGCCAGTAACTACCAGAGCACGACGCGGGTGAAGCCCTTCATCTGCACCATGCCCATGAGGCTCGACGAGGGCTGGAACCAGATCCAGTTCAACCTGTCCGACTTCACGCGCCGCGCCTACGGGACCAACTACGCCGAGACGCTCCGTGTGCAGGTAACACGCACGCACATGCGCACACAAGCACGCGCACACACAAGTTAAATAAAGTAGGTACCTCTGGTAGCCATAGCAGTGCCATACAAGCTTGCATTTAGCTAACCTTAAACCTTTAGGGTAGCCCTCAACCAACAATAAAAACTCAAAATGGAAGACATTTCTTTATATTTATCAGAGTGATTGGCATGTGTGACTGACATTCAACAAATTAGGAAGAAAATACCAAAAACGTTTTTATGCATAGGTTATTAATGTTTCCATACATTTATAATGTACCGATTTTACAATCAAATGTACTGCATGTGTTTGGGTGCAAGAGTTGGATTTTTATTTCATTGACGCCACCTCATGGCCCACTTGGTCCCTTTTTTTACGACCCATTTCTTGGCCGTGAAACACACTTTGAAAACCAGTGACCTAGGAGGTATTTTCCTTGAAGACGTCAGTGGACTACAACATGTATTGTAATAGCCATCGGTGTCAGTGGCTAATAAGCATACAATGTTATTAGTTCTGCATGTAGGACCTTTTTGAAACTCCGGCCCCATCGTTATCACTCCTATGCTTTCTTAACACCAGATCCACGCTAACTGTCGCATCAGAAGGGTGTATTTCTCTGACCGCCTGTACTCTGAGGACGAGCTCCCAGCAGAGTTCAAGCTCTACCTGCCCGTCCCCAACAAAGCAAAGGTACGCCCACGCACACAAATACCTCAGATAGCTTAAAGTGTGTCTCAGAAAATTGTATTATTAAATAATTAGTTCAGTGGTTGAATAAATAACATTTTTTTGGGGTCTGTTTCTTGCAGCAGTAGAGCTTTGGAACATGCTCTCTCCGCCCCCCCCCCCCCCCCCATTCCAGATTTCAATATTACTAAAGTGAGATTCTCTCCATTTAAACTGTTTTTTGTGTTGTCCTAACTGTGAATTACATTTTTATTGTCATTTTTTTTGGATCAATAAAGGATTTTTATGATGCAACAAACTGTTCAGGAATGAGATATTTAAAGGAAAGCTATATCTCAAGCATATGTATTTATCTGAATGTGTCTATACTTGGTTTATGGAAATGAATGAGCGGAGTCCATTTAAAGAATATAAACACTCTTTATGAAATATCACAATGTTCATTTAGAAGGCTTTAGGCAAAATACTTGGTCTCAATTTGGCTCAAACACCACCCAAAATTAAATTAATACATTTCTTTCATGTGGCAGTCAAACACGTCGGTAATATAAAAGTGAATCCCATCTTTTAAAAGATTATATACTGATGTTCCGAAATAATAGATTGGAATCAAACTACCTACAGCACGGGGTAAAGTAGTGGTTACATTTTTTGCATAAGAATGCAAATAGGAGCATATAAACAAGACCTTTTTTGTTATTATTGGGTCTAGGTGTTGGCAGAGCACGCAAATACACATCAATATTTCATTGACAATACTGTAGAGCTGTCACGATACGATAGAGTGGTTTGCAAGATACCACAGTGCAAGTGTCATTGCTCTGCAAATCGTTTCTCTTCATCAAATCAACCATCCCCTGAGCCTGTCTGACCATACACACTCTGTCCTACACAAACACACAGGTAACGAGAATATCTTGTGACACCTGATCGATGCGGTCTATTGCTTTTTACACAATCACCCTATTGTAAATGGCTTTGGATAAAGGTGCCAGCTTAATACATGTAATGTAATCTTGGCTGATCCTCCATGAAGATCACCAAATTGTTAATGGTGTCCAAAGATACGATTGGAATTAATGGGATATCGGATCATTCTAATTTTTTCTTTTTTTTCAGAAATCAATTTTTTTTAGTATGCTTTTAGCATAACTAACCTTCCACTAGGAGCTATTGGGAATACTATTCAGGCCTGTGAGGATTGCCTAAGTCTAGGACAAATAAGGTCATATTTCAAAAAGGTTAAGCTCACACAACCAGTGGAAGAAGTCTTTTCGATTGTCTTTTCAAAACTAGGAAACAAAGTATCCTTACTGAGCTTCCAAAGTCAATCAATCCCATAAAGCCGTTATTCCTGGAGCCAGCTTTCATGTTAACAGTGAAAGGCTCCAATTAAATTAAACTTCAATCCAATAATAAAATTCTCAGAATATTGCAAGAAAAATCGAATGGCAAACGACAGCCACAATTTAAGTAAATAAAGCTTCCCTTGAATATTTTCTATTGAGTCAAGCAATTAGAAACAACATCGACGTAAGATACAGAAAATAAACAGACCAACTCTTATTACTTCTATGGCTGTAGTGACGCATTGTATTGCTTAAATTCATAGCAAGCATTCATTTTGTGCATAAAAGCCCAGATAAACATTTGAAAACTTAAAAAAATGTTCATAAGGTATAATATATAACATAATTAAATTCAGGTGGATGGCAATCAGTGCATTTAAAAATAAATTAACATTTAGCAAAATATAATTATCTCAAATCACAATGTTCCACAAAGTTAAAATCAACAACACAAAATAAAATAAAGCGAAATATAATTCAATAAAGTAGTGTTGGGGTCTTCTCTTGCTCTGATTGCGGTCCCTCGTAGTTAGTCCATCTTAGTTCTTTCTCACTGCATGGCTTTCTCTCACTTCACTCTTTTCATCAAAATCTCCTAGCCAAGAATTGGTGTTCGAAACATGGAAGTAAGGAATGAACAACAAGAACAGGACGAGGACAAGTGGTTCTTTGTTCGTTAGTGCAAAGATAAACTCTGTAATCATTCGTCAAACCAGGAGAATATTCTCATCCTTTTTTGACAAAACTCTGTGATCCCACTGTATGTCTCCACTGCCTTTGCGATCCTTCTCCTCCTTGTCTTGGCTTGACTAAAGGCCTGTTCGTAATAGGCAGTGGCTGACACCTCTCCCACACATGTTGGCATGCATTTGTATTTTCCAAAAAACTAACGCACAATCAAAAAGGCTTGTCCTGTTCACTAAATGCAACAAGAAAACGAAAAGTCACATTGTTGTCGCCAACAATCTCCTCGGGAATGGCATTTTAAAAATGGGATTTGTCCATATTTTAATCGCACACCATATGTTACATTCCGTCCTTTGTTTTGAGTGCCGCCTCCTCTGTGTGGGGGTGTGTGTGTGCTTGCGGTCACTCTGACGTCCCATAATGGATGACGTAGTAGTCGTGCACGTACATGAGCACGGCCACCGGCTGGCCGATGATCAGAGACATCCACACCGCTGCGTTGCCATAGTTACCGTTCAGGAAGCGTCCCACGAACCAAGCCAGGGGAACCTGCAAGCATGTAGTGAAGTTAAAGAGTCGTCCTACTGTGTGGGCGCTTTGCACAAAGGGACAACGAGAAGCCCCATGTTGGGGAGGCACACAGCTGTGCACTGGGTCAACAAACCATGACCTAGCTGCATTTCTGCCAGGGGTCGTGTGTGTGTGTGTGTGTGTGTGTGTGTGTGTGTGTGTGTGTGTGTGTGTGTGTGTGTGTGTGTGTGTGTGTGTGTGTGTGTGTGTGTGTGTGTGTGTTACCTGAGCCATCATGCCGCTGAAAGCCCACAGTCTGAACATCCTCAGAGGAATGCTCACCAGGTACTGAAAGACGCAGAGAAAATAACAATTTAGAATCTTAAAAGTTTATTCCAAATTACTGTAGAAGGAAACACTAAATAAAGGGCAAACTCAGTACTATGACGACAGATAATCAGATAACAATTCAGAATAAAAAACATTCACAACCAGTTGAAACCGGTCGACAGAAGAGCAGTTTAACCACTCATCAGCAATGCATTCTTGTGTCTGTTGAATCTGGTCACGGCAACAATTTTTTAATATGTGCAATAAAATAAAATAAACACATGTTAGTGAGGGGATGTCAAGCCACAGACACAGACATCCAAACAGAAGTAAAAAAGTAACCATGACTACTGAGACCCGGGACGTACCTCGTGGAAGAACGCTGAAGCCAGGAAGACTGCAGTTTGGGCCATGAACTTGTTGACCCCCTTCCTCAGCATTGGCTTATAAAAGTGTCTGCAACACACACACACACACACACACACACACACACACACACACACACACACACACACACACACACACAGTGAGGCATTGTGGTGTGTGTGGGTGTGTGTCTATGGAGGACTCTAAACACCAGTGCTAGCTCCTCACCTTAAGCACCACTTGTGAACGGGGATGTTCCAGTTGGACCAGAAGTAGGTAACTGTCTCAGAGTTCCTGAGCGGAACAGATAAAACTCAACATAACAATAAAAACGGCAACGGTATTTCTGGTTTAGAAAACTCTAGCACGTGTTGTGTGAGTGTTGTATTTCTGGACTAGAACAGGGGTGTGTGTTAGTTGACGTTACGGTGTGGCTACAGATGTGTGTGTGTGTGTGTCGCTCTACTTGGTTGTTGTGACGAGATAACTCACCACCAGTCCCTGTAGAACTCGCGGTCCCCAAACTGCATCAGCTCTGCCACAAAGTTCATAGAGGAGTGGAAAAACCAATAGAAGAAAATTAACCAGATCAGATGATTAGGGACCTGGGAGAAGAAGCAGAGGGTGGGAGAGAGGATTAGGGAGAGGATTGGATAGAAGGGAGGGTAGAAGGGGGTGAGAGGATGGGAAAGAGGAGCGGATGAGAGGGAGGAGGATTGAGGGGTGAGGATGAGAGGGAGGAGGATTGAGGGGTGAGGATGAGAGGGAGGAGGATTGGAGAGAGGAGAGATAGGAGGTGATGAGAAAAGGGGAAAGAGAAGAGAAGAGGATGGGAGAAAGGAAAGGAAGGACAAGAATAAATTATAAAAACTAAATCATATTTAAAACTAACTTCTGCATTACCTTTAACTATAACTAAAGTTTCTATACACTATCTAGCTCTGACAAGTTTACTCACAGCTAGCTTCAACAGCCGTTCCACCATTCTGGAGAAGTCCATTTCCTGTTAAAGAAACAGAAGAAACAACCACCTTTTCTTTATTTGTATTAACAAACGATTCCTGGAGGCTGAAGAGATTTTTTGTGTAAGGAATTAAGGGAAATGTCATCTTTAGATGTCTTCGAATGAGTCATAAATGATGGTCTGTAAATCTGTCTCCAGCTGGCTTAAATTTTTAACTAGGCTCCAAGCTGGCTCTTAATTTAAAGCGCTTGTTTATTATCGTTTTGAATCGATTACAAAAATTGAACACAATGCAAAATATTTGTAGATAGACAAAGCAATGCGGCTTGTACCTGAAAGGGTTTCATAGAATTCTGCACCGTGGGCACCATCCACTGAAAAATGCAAAATTTTCCATTAACATCAGATTACAACCCCAAGTCTAACTTTGGGTTGGGCGGGGTATGTTGCTTTGTCTACATCTGCCTTGTGTGAATGGTTTCAACTTTCCAGTTACCTGCTGTATCAATCCCACCAGTAGCTGCATAAAGAAAAGCTGCAACACAGAGCAAGAAACTTTAAATGCAAACATTTCAACATACTTTTGGGGGAACCTGTCGAGGTTCATAATCTCAAGAAATACAGCGGCGCTTTGATCAAGGAATTTCTATCCTTTATCCCCCCCCCCGATGGATAGATAAAGTACGATTGATCCAATCTATAATTGCAGAGATCACAAACTGCTACTCAAACTCCCCACGTCAGAGACGCCAACCAAAGTTGAATGCATCAAACTAGTACTAAACTATGTACATGAGTAGGTGCCAAGTTTAAGTATGCATCAGGACTACATTTAAAGACAAACAATGTTAATTTATTACGTATGAATTTGTAATAAATACAAACATCCACCATCAATTTGAGGCAATGTTCATTGTAATCCAAAACGACAATAAGTCTACTGTGTATCAATTACAATTGTAATTTTAATTGTGTATCAGGCTATGAAGAACTGTAACAATTAAACAGTGAGCCCTGAGCCAGACCGGATATGTTTTGTAGTGTGGGTGTGAGTGTGTCTGTGGTAGTGAGTGTGTGTGAGTGTGCGTGTCCTCTCACCATTTCAAACAGTCTCCTCAAGAGGAACCTCTTCCGTATCCGTGGAGACCGGGGGAAGTTGAGCTCGTAGCAGAGTGTAGGTATGAACACAAAGTAGTATATGTCTGCACGCATGGAAACACCATTTAGCTTGCATAGACGGCCACGACTCCCATCTATTATTCAGTTTCAATATTTGGCAATGCAAGTCAAAAGACAACGATGTGGCCGTTGCCATGGTTACCTCGATAAGTGAGGTTCCCTGGATACGAGACATGGGTTTTGCCACTGAGCCTGGTTACAGACGGACCTAAACAGAGAGACAGATGTGCGGACAGGGCCGTCAGTATTCTTCTGAATATCTAGTTGGTATTAACTAGATACAGAAGTACAAATAAACACAAAGCAGATCTGTGCTAGCTAAACTTTGATTTAAATGCAATATGTTTTTATAATTGCCTGCTGAACCCTTTACTTACTGATGCTACAATTTGTGTAAGCATAAATTGCTAAGCGATTAATGCTAATAAGCATAAATAAGCCAATTCATGTTTGGGTTAATTTTGCACAGTGTAACGACATCAACGTGTGCGTGTGTGTGTGTGTGCGTGTGCGTGTGTATTTGTGTTAAACTTACAGGAGTTTGAGCGCGTCAGTCTTTTGACTTTGGCCAGTCTGATCTCTCTGCACCACCTGTTGGTGTCTTTGTACGAGTACATCTTCATGAATAGGATGGTGTAGATACCGAGGGAGAGCACTCCCCCCACTGGATACCCAAAGACACAAGCACAACGAAAAAAATACAAAATCTAAGTAATACAAGTGGAAAACATAAAATAAATAATGTGTGTGTGTGCGTGTGCGTGTGTGTGTGTACCGGGGGTCAGGGAGGTGACACAGAGTACCATCACTACAGGGAACACTAGGATGGCAGTCAAGTTCAACCCGTGAAGCATCAGCCCTGTAGACTCTGAGATTTTTCCCTAGGAGAGAGATGGTGACGACGTGGAGTAAATACACCAGTAGAAAAACCATCAGATCCATATATAAGTCTATACAATATAGTTGACCCTTGCCGGGAGGAATCCATTGTACAGAATGACCATGTGTGGAACTTATTATTATTATTTACTGCCCATTTGACAGTAAAACATTTTGACCTAAAGAAGACCTGACAAATATATTGGGCTTTTTACCTTAATATAAAATAACCATATATATTTCTAACTGACTGTTTTTTCAGATAAGAGGAGAAGGTTTCTGTGTGTAATTCTATGATCATTGCTGACATCTCCACGTACAATACATTGGATGAAGAAGTCAAAAAGGTAAGTGTCCGTCCTTTTTTCAAACATAGACAATACTCACAAGTAGAAGATATACATACTTGATTAAATACATACCAACATGATTTACAGTGTTATACAGTTAATATAGACAATTTTCTGTGAAGCGAGTTCTAATAAATTAATGAGCGAGACACTCTAACTGTCCTGTTGTTCAACTATTCTAGCTATCCGTTAAGTCGCTGGCAAGTGTTCGAAAAGGGTTTACAGTAGGTTGATTGGTCGACATCATCCTAAAAACAACATCAAAAAGTGAAGACTGGGATTAGAAAACAAAGGGTCAATCAAACTCAGACACTCACCACAGCCAGGCGTCTCTCAGTGTAAAAGGTCGCTATGACGAAGACATTAGACACTGGAACACAGACAGACAGACGGATAAACAAACAAACAATGTTAAGCTAGCTAGCTACCTGAATTGATCAGACTACTAGTCTTGAAGTGACAGCCTTTCCATATGGAAAGTCTGAGACACAGCATCGACTCCCTGTGTTAGGAACTTCCCTGTGTTAAGAGGTCTTGATTGACATGCAAGGGCGACCAATCACAGACTGTACGCCGGGAACAGTACTACTACCAAAACAGACCCCCACTGGAACATTATGTCATTTCTGATTTGCAGCATTGCTCGGCACGCTAATGAAAAAAAAGAGCTACGTCTACATTTCATTCTCTGTCAGCTACGTGACAATGCTCACATCCCATGAGAATACTGTCTTAAGTTTCTTGGAGACACTGAATGACTGAACTTGTTCTTTGTATCAGACGTTCAGGGAGAGGTGCATGGTGACGTAGTGCAAAGGAACCCACTGGCTAAAGCCACTTAACTTTATTCCTTCATATTCTGCTTTCTATATCTCTTTATTGTTAGAACTGTATAGTCACACTTGAAACCTTGATACATATACAGCTATATTCTTTTCTCATGATTAATATCTGTTACCATCTCCATAATCCGACTCTGTCCAATGTCTACTGATTATATTCATGAACCGAGACTGTAATAGAGCATTATCAGTTGTATCACAAATAGCATTGGCAAACACAGACAGGAAGTAAACAGATATTTGAAGAGGCTGCTTTTATGCAGCAAGCAGTTGACCTTGGTTATTGTACCTCTATTCACAGCGAGTCTCGTCTATAATACGCACCGATCATCAGGCAGGCCGCCGGCCAGCTGTAGGGGTCCTTCAAGAACAGCGAAACAACTTGGATGGGGTCGACCAAGATACCATACCTAGAAAAGAGGAGGGGGAGAGGGAGGATCTTTAGACTCTTCAACGTTGAGTATATCGCAGCTCATGTTTTGACAGTTGGGGATGGAACCCGGGAGAGGGGGGGGGGGGGGGTCATGTGCATGCTCACTTGATCAGGTTCTCCAGGAAGAGGCGTGCGTTGCTCAGCACCTGGGGAAGACAACAGCCCCCGGCGAGAGACAGAGCACTACATTAATCAAATCAATCTGTGACTACGTGCACCGCTCACAAAGTGGGAGAGAGGGTGGGTGTCGGAGGCACAATAACGTACAAATATTTTATGTTTGCTTGCGTGTGTGTGTGTACGTGATGCGTACCCATGTGCGTCTTTATATACATATAACGTATATGTGCATGCGTGTTTGTGAGTGAGAGTGTGTTTATAGTGGGCCATAAATAAGTATATGATGCGTTATTCAGTTAGTTCCAAGTCCACCCTTAATAAAAGGAGCGGCAGGGAAAGAGATACGCTTATCCGAGTTACATTTATCTCAGCCGCACCGTGAAAAATCATACATCATCTAGTGCCTACAAAATGAATGCATATTGAAAAGTGAACGTTTAAACTAAGACCGAATATGCCCGACACAGCACAAGTTGAACCGGGTCCAGGTAAGGTAAATAAACAAGCCTGTCCTCAAAGTGCTGCTGAGTCAAGCATGCTGCCTACGGTGGCCTACCCTTTACCTTAATGACCTTTAACCCCCCTCTCCCCTCCTTTTGGTCCCAGAAGGGAGCTCAATCTGCCATGTTGCTCAACCCACTAGTGTACTGTCTGTGTTCTCCTTACTCACATACTGCTGATTGTGCTAGTCCTGATAGCACTATCTGGCTTATTACACACACCAAAGTTATCAGATAGCATGGTGTGCCAGCTCACCTTAAATGGCTGCATTTGTTTGAACAAAGCTACAAACCACAATCCAAACCACAACCATTATGGTGCTAAAACGCTGTCAAGGACAAATTATCGAAGAGTAAAAGCAAATTTTTCCATATTTTCGGATATATATATATACATTTAAAAAAAAATATATATATATATATACATACATATAATAAATGTGAAATGGAAATATATTAACATTTGCATTTCACATTTCTCCTCACCATGCCACGATGTGTGGAGAGCCAATTTGAGTGTCTAAAATTAGTTTTTGAGTAATGAAGAAAGGGGACAAGTTCTTGATCAGAGGACAAGTTCTTGATCGGAGTCCAGAGTGTGGACTGTCACCGTGTAAAATTAGAAGAGACACTTGTCCGTCGCCCCAGGTCAGATGACCAAAGGGAAGAGCAAACAGACCTAGTCTACCATGATACGGTCAATCGACTTACTATCCCATTACTGACTAGACTTTGTGTGTGCACTGTGGACCTGTGAATGCTTTACTTAGCCAACAGTTTCATGGTATTCATGTGAAACACTGTTTGGTGTGTGAATGCCATCTTTAGAAATGCCATGCCTTAACTTTCATCTCAACTACAGGCCAGTATTTTTTTTCTTTTTTGGACACCTTTTGTACCATGGCTTATTCCCAAAGCACTAATCAAATAACAACAGTCTATATCACATCATATACAATTATATGAATCATAATGGCAATGATGCATTCACTGAATCTCATGAAAAACTGTTTGAATGACTGAAATGATGATGCATACACAGCTCATCCTCATACAGACTTAGCGCGTCTTAGCTTTTGAGTGCTGCTGCGAATAGAGGGGCGCTCACGCAACAAGAGGAGGCTAGGCCGCTGAAGGAGCACTCACCAGCATGACAACACACCAGTTGAGGATCCCCCGGTAGTTGCTGTAGCCACTGGCAGAGCTCAGCAGGGACTCCTGCATGACGTGACAGCTGCAGGAGTTAAAATACAACACGGTTCACCTTTTTACCGTTCACTTGGCTAAAGTGTAGTCAACGCTATATTCAATGCAATTTATTACTCTATAAAATGTATTTATTTCTTTTTTTCAATCAAACATGACAGACAAATGTGTGTGTGTGTGTGTGTGTGTGTGTGTGTGTGTGTGTGTGTGTGTGTGTGTGTGTGTGTGTGTGTGTGTGCGAGTGCGTGTGCGAGTGCGAGTGCGAGTGCGTGTGCGTGTGTGTGTGTGTGTGTGAGAGACACATGCAAGAGTAAAAGGGCACAGAGTAGAGAAAAGTACTATCTAAAAATAAACAAGTCACAACATTATTATTAACACAAAAATAACATGACAAGAGTTAATTTAGCCGAATCTGAATGAACAGAGAGGAGGGGGAATGTAGATAGCAGGTAGGTAAACGGGTAATGTGAACAGATTGGCACAGAAACAGTGATATTTTCTCAGTTCTCCATTGCTGGCTGGCCAATAAGGCAATAATCACACTCCACTTGTAGGATAGTAACGGGTACGCCCTAAGATAAACGAAATTGCGAAAAACACGAGACATGGGGCTATCTCAAGCAAACAAATGCGTCAAGTGACGAGACAAAGTTGACTTTAGAATTTATTTGAGGGGTTGAAAAATACATAAAAGTTATAGGCCAATAGTGAAATCATAGCTCCCTAACTAGTAAAGATTATTTTTTCAGTTTAAATCGATAGAGCCCATTTATGATCTGAGGGGAAGGCTTATAGAATACAAATGAAAAAGATGACAAATGGGTTAAAATAACTATACGGACGCGCCTTGCATTTTCTATCAGTGTTTTAAGCTAGTGTTCCCTCCCTGCCATATGAAAACAATAAATCAACAACAAGACCATGAAAACACATTTTAAATGCATCAGTGTTTCCTTGCCATCATTTTCAGTGACATCGCTTGCCTGAGTCGGTCGGAAACATCCCTCACTCGGCTCCTCTCTCTCGGATGTCCCTGTGCAGTAAACGATGGGTCCTGCGTCTTTTTCTCCAACTTGCCATTGCTCGCATGCTTGGAGAACACATCTGTTTTGGCATTGGCCGGGGACGCCTGGGCTTTACCCCCGTCTCCGTGCACCTTGCCTCCGTTAACATTTGCAACAGCGTTCGTTCCCCCGCCAGAAACGGTGGTTCTTCTCCTGCGATGCACGGGCTCTCTCGGTGCCCGGTCCACCATTTCCGCAGGTTGGCACGTTCCGTTTCACCTGATTGACATTGCTTAACGTTTTGTTTTTTTAATCGATATAGCCTACATGTCTCATTCCTCCCGTCCCGTTATCAACGCGTCTGCTAGTGTGCTTGCCAAGCTTTCATCCGTGGAGAGAGGCGGCTCTCCACTTCCGTTTAGTATCGTGCGCAGGCAGGCGGCTGCTGTCAAAACCTAAGCGGGTCAGTCATAAACTGCGTTGCCAGTTTTGGATGTCATAGATTTCCCCCTTTGTGGTTGTACTATTTTTTATACGAATTAAATTTTGAATAAAAAAAATACATATGGCAAAATATCTTTACACATGACATGAAAATGATTGATTTAAATTGTATTGGAAAGATAATAATAATGATTATAAATAGGCTCTCGTGATCAAGGGCGCAAATCTCATTACAAATTAGTAGGGAAATCAATAATAATACCAACGTAAATCAAATGATCAAATGAGGTGACACGTTGGGGACGTAGCATGAGATAGCCTACTGCCTTCTGCACCCACGCTCGACATAGGCCCATTCAGAGCCCACGCACCGACTACTACAGCATCTGAGTAAGGACACACGCACGTGCACGCACACGCACAAAGGTTTATAGATGCCGTTTGTGTGATTTTTTTGGCCCCCTGCATGCAAAGTGGTGCATTACGCTTAACCGAACAAATACTGTAATTGACACTCTAAATCGATTTCGACACAAAATATCAAAACAACGTTCCAACAGAGGGATTTCTTGGAAAGCAGCTCAGTGTTTTGGCTACGCCCACTCACTGATTTCCCCTAGGCAGCGTCCGTTCCCATATATACAGGAAAAAAATAAAAGAGAAAGTGTCGTTGTGCGAATTTACATCAGCGAATGCAACTAGGGCAAATGGTTGACAAGGGCAAATGGTAAGCCTGTTTTTCTGTAATGTTAAAGTGTGTTTTCGATTGAAAATCGAAAAACTTCCCCACATGCATACTTCACCACAATCAACAATCGATGTCTCAACCGTATCCAATCAGCGTCGTCTAGTTAGGCGCAGCTCAGTTGCGGCTCAGAAAGCTCCTACCCCGAGGCATGTACAACCTGAGCCTCTAAACTGTGAAGTTGGGCGGGTCCTCTCTCCCAAGCCACACCCATAGTGGCTCACTAGAGGGAAAAAGTCCCTCAGTCGGAACGCCCCATGTGTGTTCCCCTTATTACGGCTGAGTGATCCATCTTGCTCAACTACAAGTGTCTAGCGTTCCCCTAGCCTGCCTATTGTCCCCCAGTGACTAAAACTTGCGTTCGGTGTAAAACGACCACTAGGCATCCTGCTCGCCTTTGAAAGCGCTCAAATCAAGCGCTCAAGCGCGTTGATTTGGAATGTGGCCCCATATGTTGTCATAAGGGGCCAAGTTACCTCCCCTTTCTCTGCCTTGCCCGCCCAGAGAATTTGGCCCGCTAATGAGGCAATGAGCTACGACCGTGCAAGCGCCACATGTGTGTGTGTGTGTGTGTGTGTGTGTGTGTGATTACACACACTGTAATGCAAGTGCTGTACACTTCTTTCTTATTTGGATAACCGTTCTGCTGTTGGTGTTATGGCGCATAACACGTCGGTTCTTTTTACGTCTCTGGTATTTCCACAACGAGGCCGTAGTTGGGGTTATCTCAGCCATGGTTGAGAAGGATTTGGGGGAAAGGAACTTTGGCTTTGACTCCCTGAAGTAAATGAACTGCAACATGCTTTTGGCTGTGATAATATATATTATAGGATATAGATATCTATGGATCATATGATATTATTTAGACATAGAGGTCCAGGAATTCCGCCGGAGCACCCGGAGTGTTCCAGAATATTTACAGAACACGGCCAAAGCCTGTGTGCGGCTCGCCATTGCGATACATCCACTGTAAACAGAGCGCATGGTACCGTGGCCGAAAGCTGCTCAGGGCCACACCCCCACCCTCCTCCTTTCCCGCCTCTCGAAACGGCGCGTTTGGAGGAAGCTCAATGTGCGACTGGCTCGTAGTGGCTGTAATTCTGCACCACGGCTGAATTTCGGGGACGTCTACAAATACTGTGTTAATGGCCCACTCATATCTATATTAAAGCATCCATAAAGTAGCATGCCATGGGACCTTTAAGGTAAGCATTTCGGTTCCCTCTTTCTTCATGAGGACCATACCAATCAGTGGAATATTGCAGTGATAAAATGATGCCACAGTTTGCCGACAATGTTCACAGGTCGATAATAGAAATCTAATATTCATAATGAAAAGTCATAATAAAAAATCCTTGAAGAAAGTCTATCAATGCAAAAAGCGATAATGCATAATAAAAAGTTTGATAACTTTTCGCCTTGCTAAATTAATTACAGTCCATCTTGTCATGTTAGCTTATTAGCTTTAAATTTAGAAATATATTCTATAGGAAAATAAATAAAAAAGTGTTCAATATACAGCATACTCTACCCAACTACATACCAAATAACGTTATCCATTTAAGATGGAGTCACAATTTTGAATAAGGAGCTGGTAAGTAGCCTGCTGTATATATTTATTGTAAAGTTGATTATAGAAGGCAGACCTTTTTAGCTTGAGAATACATGCCCTACATTGCCATGAATGGAAAGGGGTTATTTATTACATTTGTAATAAACTAAATGTAATATTACGAATACAAATAATACTTTTATTGAGAAAAAGGACATATTCCAAACCTCACAACGTTGGACTTTGTAACAAGACAACTTTGTATATTATTTGTCTGGTTGTTAGTTGACATCCGCCTTTCAAAATAATGTTCTAAGTGGCATGGCAAAACTATACTAATAATGTTCTGATAAGAAGATACGCCACTTTGCTGAATAAATGAAGCAAAAACCAGGGGTGCAATTGGCTGTGTAAAGGTCAGTGGATTTTAAAGAAAATAGTAATGCATTTTAACTGAGCAGCTCAGGAGGCTTATCGCTGCCATCTGCTCTTCATGTTGCGCAGCCTCAGTGCTAGTTGAACTACTAACCTTTAACTAATGCTAAAGGAGGTTGAACGAAATCACATCCCTCAATTATGTATCGGCAAATAACGGTGCTCCATTCCCACCCTGCACTTCTGCGATGCAATACTAATCTTTCTTGCTTTCTATTTTGACAGTATTGTGGCGACCGTGGGCATGGTCGCCGTGTTCAGGGTGCCTCAAGGGATCCTGGGGGGGGGGGGGGGGGGGGGTAGGACCATCGCAAGCTGGACCTCTGGCGCCCTCCTAGGTCCTTTGCAGCAGAGACATTATTTCGGGTTTGTCTCAATGGTTGGGTTAGTGTTACTGTGTGATAGTGAGTTATTATTCGGGACACCCTCAACGAGACGGTTACGTTAATTCGTTCGATTGAGTGTGTTTTGTTGTGGCATGTGTGCGTCAAATAAAGGCAACCCTCACAGTCGTGCGGTGTAAGGGGCGCGAGAGTTGTATAACTGCTGAACATAGGCTCCCGTTTCTTCCTTTCCGTGCTGCTCGCCACAGTATTTCCCCATATAAGGTATAGAGTGGTCTACATTTAAGAGTTTTGTATGACAATAGACAAGAGCAAACATGATGGCTTAATCTTTTTATCAAAAGAATAGTCTTTTGTTTACAAGCAAAGTGCATGATATCTTAAATTAAATATTGTATTATGATTAAATAGCAATTCATTTAGTAATGTATATTATTCATTTGTTTATGTTTATCTTGGTTAACATAGTTCTGTGGTGAAAATGGTTAATAGGGTTAATAATGTTTCTTAGTTAAAATGGTTCTTATGTGTTGTCTTGGGTTTGTCTTGAGTGAACACCCAAGTCCTATGATCAGCTTGACACGAGTAGCCATGAGAGAAGTGCCATCGTAGATATGATGAAGGCACTGCTTTTGTACATTCCACTTGAGACTCCACCCGTCACTGTACGAAAGAGTAAAAAAGTACTTGATTAGATAGTGAAATATCTTAATCAAAGTCAGTCTTAAAATCAACCCCACATTACCATTGTTTTGGAAACTGTGAAAAAGGGGTGAGAGGATTGGAAAGACAATACAATGTCTAGCATCATAAGATGCTTGTTGTTTTACCAGTGGTATAACTATATCAAGGTTGTGTAAATCAATCCATCCATCAATCATCCTTCAGTTCACCTATCCCATGCCATGACAACCATGCTTCAGGATTTAGAATCCTCCCAACCCTTTCTGTCCTGTCAGTCAGTCAACGCTGACAAGCTGCATAGGCGCAAGAATCAGGGAAAAGCAACATACTTGAGCGACAAGTTATTTGTTGTGAGCAAAGTTCTGTTACTTTTACCATAGGATCAAATATGGAAAGTGTGACCATACCTTGGACAAAATAATCTGTAGTTGGAACTGGGGGTGTTGTAGCTGGAGCTGGCGTAGTCGTTTTTGTTGCTGTCATTGGAGTTGCTGTTGGGATTTGCGTTTCTGAGAAGGAACATGTTACTTGTAACTATGTATTTGTAAATGCATAACCGCAAGAATCAGGGAAAAGCGACATACTTAAGCGACAAGTTTTTTGTTATGAACAAAGTGTTGTTACTTTTATCATGGGATAAAATATGGAAAGTTTGACCATACCTGTGACCAAATAATCTGTAGTTGGAACCGAGGATACTGTAGCTGGAGTAGGCGTAGTGGTTGTTGCTGCTGTCGTTGAAGTTGGCGTTTCTGAGAAGGAACATGTTACTCGTAACCATGTATTTCTACATGCATGAGCTCAAAAATCAGGGAAAAGCGACATACTTGAGCGACAAGTTATTTGTTATGAGAAAAGTGCCGTTACTTTTATCACAGGATCAATATTGGAAATTGTGACCGTACCTTGGACAAAATAATCTGTAGTTGGAATTGAGGATGCTGTAGCTGGAGATGGCATAGTTGTTGTTGCTGCTGTCGTTGAAGTTGGTGTTACTGAGACGGAAAATGTTTCTTGTAACTATGCATTACCGCAACAATCAGGGAAAAGCGACATACTTGGGCAAAAAGACATTTGTAAAGAGCAAATTGCTGTTAATTTTATCAAAGGATCAAATATGGAAAGTTTGACTATACCTGTGACAAAATAATCTGTAGTTGTAACTGAGGTTCCTGTAGCTGGAGCTGGCGTAGTGGTTGTTGCTGCTGTCATTGAAGTTGGCCTTTCTGAGAAGGAACATGTTACTTGTAACTATGTATTTGTACATGCATAAGTGCAAGAATCAGGGAAAAGCGACATACTTGAAGGACAAGTAATTTGTTATGAGCAAAGTGCTGTTACTTCATTCATAGGATCAAATATGGAAAGTGTGACCATACCTGTGACAAAAGACTCTGTAGTTGGAACTGAGTCTGGTGGAGTTGGCGTAGTTGTTGTTGCTGCTGTTGTTGAAGTTGGCGTTTCTGAGAAGGAACATGTTACTTGTAACCATGCTACATGCATGAGCGCAAAAAACAGGGAAAAGCGACATAATTGAGCGACAAGTTATTTGTTGTGAGAAAAGTGCTGTTACTATTATCACAGGATCAATATTGGAAAATGTGACCGTACCTTTGACAAAATAATCTGTAGTTGTAACTGAGGTTCCTGTAGCTGGAGTTGGCGTAGTTGTTGTTGCTGTTGTCGTTGAAGTTGGCGTTTCTGAGACGGAACATGTTGCTTGTAACAATGTATTTGTACATGCATAAGTGCAAGAATCAGGGAAAAGCAACATACTTGAGCTTCAAATAATTTGTTATGAGCAAAGTGCTGTTACTTTATTTATAGGATCAAATATGGAAAGTGTGACCATACCTGTGACAAAATACTCTGTAGTTGGAACTGAGTCTGGTGGAGTTGGCGTAGTTGTTGTTGCTGCTGTTGTCGAAGTTGGCGTTTCTGAGAAGGAAAATGTTACTTATAACCATGTATTTCTACATGCATAACCGCAGAAATCAGGGAAAAGCGACATACTTGAGCAAAAAGTTATTTGTGATGAGCAAATGGCTATTAATTTTATCATAGGGTCAAATATGGAAAGTGTGACTATACCTGTGACAAAATAATCTGTAGTTGTAACTGAGGTTCCTGTAGCTGGAGCTGGCGTAGATATTGTTGCTGCTGTCGTTGAAGTTGTCGTTTCTGAGAAGGAACATGTTACTTGAAACTATGTATTTATACGTATGGGCGCAAGAATCAGGGAAAAGCGACATACTTGACCGACAAGTAATTTGTTATGAGCAAAATAATCTTAATTTTATCATAGGATCAAACATGGAAAGTGTGACCATACCAGTGACAAAATAATCTCTAGTTGGAACTGAGGGTCCAGTAGCTGGAGTTGTGGTAGTTGTTGTAGCTGATGTCGTTGAAGTTGGCGTTTCTGAGACGGAACATGTTACTTGTAACTATGTATTTGTACATGCATAAGTGCAAGAATCAGAGAAAAGCGACATACTTGAGAGACAAGTTATTTGTTGTGAGAAAAGTGCTGTTACTTTTATCACAGGATCAATATTGGAAAGTGTGACCGTACCTGTGACAAAATAATCTGTAGTTGGAACTGAGGATGCTGTAGCTGGAGTTGCCGTAGTAGTTTTTGTTGCTGTCGTTGGAGTTGCTGTTGGGATTGGAGTTTCTGAGAAGGAACATGTTAATTGTAACTATGTATTTGTAAATGCATTACCGCAAGAATCAGGGAAAAGCGACATACTTAAGCGACAAGTTTTTTGTTATGAACAAAGTGTTGTTACTTTTATCATGGGATAAAATATGGAAAGTTTGACCATGCCTGTGACAAAATAATCTGTAGTTGGAACCGAGGATGCTGGAGTTGGCGTAGTGGTTGTTGCTGCTGTCGTTGAAGTTGGTGTTTCTAAGAAGGAACATGTTACTTCTAACTATGTATTTGTACATGCATAAGTGCAAGAATCAGAGAAAAGCGACACACTTGAGCGGAAGGTAATTTGTTATGAGCAAAGTGCTGTTACTTTATTCATAGGATCAAATATGGAAAGTGAGACCATACCTGTGACAAAAGACTCTGTAGTTGGAACTGAGTCTGGTGGAGTTGGCGTAGTTGTTGTTGCTGCTGTTGTTGAAGTTGGCGTTTCTGAGAAGGAAAATGTTACCTATAACCATGTATTTCTACATCCATAACCGCAAGAATCAGGGAAAAGCGACAATCTTGAGCGACAAGTTATTTGTTGTGAGAAAAGTGCTGTTACTTTTATCAAAGGATCAAATATGGAAAGTGTGACTATACCTGTGACAAAATAATCTGTAGTTGTAACTGAGGTTCCTGTAGCTGGAGTTGGCGTAGTGGTTGTTGCTGCTGTCATTGAAGTTGGCGTTTCTGAGAAGGAACATGATACTTGAAACTATGTATCCGTACATATATAAGCGCAACAGAGAAGGAAAAGCGACATACTTGGGTGACAAGTAATTTGTTATGAGCAAAGTGCTGTTCATTTTATCATAGGATCAAATATGGAAAGTGTGACCATACCAGTGACAAAATAATCTCTAGTTGGAACTGAGGGTCCAGTAGCTGGAGTTGTGGTAGTTGTTGGAGCTGCTGTCGTTGAAGTTGGCGTTTCTGAGTAGGAAGATGTTACTTGTAACTATGCATAACCGCAAGAATCAGGGAAAAGCGACATACTTGAGCCAAAAGTTATTTGTGAGGGGCAAAGTGCTGTTACTTTATTCATAGGATCAAATATGGAAAGTGTGACCATACCTATGACAAAATACTCTGTAATTGGAACTGAGTCTGGTGGAGTTGGCGTAGTTGTTGTTGCTGCTGTTGTTGAAGTTGGCGTTTCTGAGAGGGAACATGTTACTTGCAACCATGTATTTCAACATGCATGAGCGCAAAAATCAGGGAAAAGCGACATACTTGAGCGACAAGTTATTTGTTGTGAGAAAGGTGCTGTAACTTTTATCACAGGATCAATATTGGAAAGTGTGACCGTACCTTTAACAAAATAATCTGTAGTTGGAACTGAGGATGCTGTATCTGGAGATGGCATAGTTGTTGTTGCTGCTGTCGTTGATGTTGGCGTTTCTGAGACGGAACATGTTACTTGTAACTATGCATAACCGCAGCAATCAGGGAAAAGCGACATACTTGAGCAAAAAGTTATTTGTGATGAGCAAATGGCTGTTAATTTTATCATAGGATCAAATATGGAAAGTGTGACTATACCTGTGACAAAATAATCTGTAGTTGTAACTGAGGTTCCTGTAGCTGGAGTTGGCGTAGTGGTTGTTGCTGCTGTCGTTGAAGTTGTTGTTTCTGAGAAGGAACATTTTACTTGAAACTATGTATTTGTACATATATAAGTGCAAGAATCAGGGAAAAGCGACATACTTGAGCGACAAGTTATTTGTTGTGAGAAAAGTGCTGTTACTTTTATCACAGGATCAATATTGGAAAGTGTGACCGTACCTGTGACAAAATAATCTGTAGTTGGAACTGAGGATGCTGTAGCTGGAGTTGCCGTAGTAGTTTTTGTTGCTGTCGTTGGAGTTGCTGTTGGGATTGGAGTTTCTGAGAAGGAACATGTTAATTGTAACTATGTATTTGTAAATGCATTACCGCAAGAATCAGGGAAAAGCGACATACTTAAGCGACAAGTTTTTTGTTATGAACAAAGTGTTGTTACTTTTATCATGGGATAAAATATGGAAAGTTTGACCATACCTGTGACAAAATAATCTGTAGTTGGAACCGAGGATGCTGGAGTTGGCGTAGTGGTTGTTGCTGCTGTCGTTGAAGTTGGCGTTTCTAAGAAGGAACATGTTACTTCTAACTATGTATTTGTACATGTATAAGTGCAAGAATCAGGGAAAAGCGACATACTTGAGCGACAAGTAATTTGTTATGAGCAAAGTGCTGTTACTTTATTCATAGGATCAAATATGGAAAGTGAGACCATACCTGTGACAAAAGACTCTGTAGTTGGAACTGAGTCTGGTGGAGTTGGCGTAGTTGTTGTTGCTGCTGTTGTTGAAGTTGACGTTTCTGAGAAGGAAAATGTTACCTATAACCATGTATTTCTACATCCATAACCGCAAGAATCAGGGAAAAGCGACAATCTTGAGCGACAAGTTATTTGTTGTGAGAAAAGTGCTGTTACTTTTATCAAAGGATCAAATATGGAAAGTGTGACTATACCTGTGACAAAATAATCTGTAGTTGGAACTGAGGATGCTGTAGCTGGAGTTGGCGTAGTGGTTGTTGCTGCTGTCATTGAAGTTGGCGTTTCTGAGAAGGAACATGATACTTGTAACTATGCATAACCGCAAGAATCAGGGAAAAGCGACATACTTGAGCCAAAAGTTATTTGTGAGGGGCAAAGTGCTGTTACTTTATTCATAGGATCAAATATGGAAAGTGTGACCATACCTATGACAAAATACTCTGTAATTGGAACTGAGTCTGGTGGAGTTGGCGTAGTTGTTGTTGCTGCTGTTGTTGAAGTTGGCGTTTCTGAGAGGGAACATGTTACTTGCAACCATGTATTTCAACATGCATGAGCGCAAAAATCAGGGAAAAGCGACATACTTGAGCGACAAGTTATTTGTTGCGAGAAAAGTGCTGTAACTTTTATCACAGGATCAATATTGGAAAGTGTGACCGTACCTGTATCTGGAGTTGGCGTAGTGGTTGTTGCTGCTGTCGTTGAAGTTGGCGTTTCTAAGAAGGAACATGTTACTTCTAACTATGTATTTGTACATGTATAAGTGCAAGAATCAGGGAGAAGCGACATACTTGAGCGACAAGTAATTTGTTATGAGCAAAGTGCTGTTACTTTATTCATAGGATCAAATATGGAAAGTGAGACCATACCTGTGACAAAAGACTCTGTAGTTGGGACTGAGTCTGGTGGAGTTGGCGTAGTTGTTGTTGCTGCTGTTGTTGAAGTTGACGTTTCTGAGAAGGAAAATGTTACCTATAACCATGTATTTCTACATCCATAACCGCAAGAATCAGGGAAAAGCGACAATCTTGAGCGACAAGTTATTTGTTGTGAGAAAAGTGCTGTTACTTTTATCAAAGGATCAAATATGGAAAGTGTGACTATACCTGTGACAAAATAATCTGTAGTTGGAACTGAGGATGCTGTAGCTGGAGTTGGCGTAGTGGTTGTTGCTGCTGTCATTGAAGTTGGCGTTTCTGATAAGGAACATGATACTTGAAACTATGTATCCGTACATATATAAGCGCAACAGTGAAGGAAAAGCGACATACTTGGGTGACAAGTAATTTGTTATGAGCAAAGTGCTGTTCCTTTTATCATAGGATCAAATATGGAAAGTGTGACCATACCAGTGACAAAATAATCTCTAGTTGGAACTGAGGGTCCAGTAGCTGGAGTTGTGGTAGTTGTTGTTGCTGATGTCGTTGAAGTTGGCATTTCTGAGTAGGAAGATGTTACTTGTAACTATGCATAACCGCAAGAATCAGGGAAAAGCGACATACTTGAGCCAAAAGTTATTTGTGAGGGGCAAAGTGCTGTTACTTTATTCATAGGATCAAATATGGAAAGTGTGACCATACCTATGACAAAATACTCTGTAATTGGAACTGAGTCTGGTGGAGTTGGCGTAGTTGTTGTTGCTGCTGTTGTTGAAGTTGGCGTTTCTGAGAGGGAACATGTTACTTGCAACCATGTATTTCAACATGCATGAGCGCAAAAATCAGGGAAAAGCGACATACTTGAGCGACAAGTTATTTGTTGCGAGAAAAGTGCTGTAACTTTTATCACAGGATCAATATTGGAAAGTGTGACCGTACCTGTATCTGGAGATGGCATAGTTGTTGTTGCTGCTGTCGTTGATGTTGGCGTTTCTGAGACGGAACATGTTACTTGTAACTATGCATAACCGCAGCAATCAGGGAAAAGCGACATACTTGAGCAAAAAGTTATTTGTGTTGAGCAAATGGCTGTTAATTTTATCATAGGATCAAATATGGAAAGTGTGACTATACCTGTGACAAAATAATCTGTAGTTGTAACTGAGGTTCCTGTAGCTGGAGTTGGCGTAGTGGTTGTTGCTGATGTCGTTGAAGTTGTCGTTTCTGAGAAGGAACATGTTACTTGAAACTATGTATTTCTACTAGGGGTGGGCATAGATTTTTTTTTTAATCTAGATTAATTCCAAAATTAATCTAGATTAATCTAGATTAAAATGGCAAACGGCAAAAAATCTGTTTGTTTACCTTGACAGCGGTCATTTATACTGGGCAATGGTAATTTATCAAATATAATTCACCGCCGGAAGTTGGGAAGGCCCATGCAAGTGAATGGAGCAGTCTACAGCATTGAGAAGAGCCGTGTAATAATCCATAATAATGTGTGGTTTAGAACCTAAATATTTGAAAGTTGTAGGGTAAATTAATATAATTTATATTGGAGTTAATTTGCTATAAATGTACTTATAATTTTTAGTCAGTTAATCATTTACATATTTATGTTAC
This sequence comes from Gadus morhua, assembly GCF_902167405.1. Taxonomy (NCBI): domain Eukaryota; kingdom Metazoa; phylum Chordata; class Actinopteri; order Gadiformes; family Gadidae; genus Gadus; species Gadus morhua. The sequence continues at coordinate 9,178,721 of NC_044069.1, forward strand.
ACAATTATTACATATTTACATGTTTACATATTTAACACAGTCAGGATATTCTGTTGAATCCGCCTCCCTGATTCCCTCACGTTTACCTCAGTCTAAATTATAGCTTCTGATTGGTTAGTTCAGTCACGGGATGGGTCCGAACAAGGAAGTGTTTGAAAATAGATTAACGGCGATATTTTTTTTATCGCGCGATAAAAGTTTCGCGTTAACGCCGATAACGGCCCACCACTAATTTGTACATATATAAGCGCAAGAATCAGGGAAAAGCGACATACTTGAGCGACAAGTAATTTGTTATGAGCAAAATGCTGTTAATTTTATCATAGGATCAAATATGGAAAGTGTGACAATACCTGTGACAAAAGACTCTGTAGTTGGAACTGAGTCTGGTGGAGTTTGCGTAGTTGTTGTTGCTGCTGTTGTTGAAGTTGGCATTTCTGAGAACATTTACATTTACGTTTAGGGCATTTAGCAGACGCTTTTATCCAAAGCGACTTACAATAAGTACATTTGTCGTAAGAAGTGCATCAATATATCGCTGTCCATACAGAAAGGATGTTCATAGAACCAAGAGCAAGTACAACAATCGCTAGGCTAACCAAATCCCTGTGTTACAGCAATGATAGCAGCTACTGCAGTTGCTACACAGTTAAGTACTATAATACAATACAATACAATACAATACAACACAATACAATACAGTGTACAATGGTGGCCTGAAGGGGGAGGGCGGCTATGCAGTGTCGAGGTGGACTCATGTTACTTGTAAGTTGTAACCATGTATTTCTAAATGTATGAGCGCAAAAATCAGGGAAAAGCGACATACTTGAGCGACAAGTTATTCGTTGTGAGAAAAGTGCTGTTACTTTTATCACAGGATCAATATTGGAAAGTGTGACCGTACCTTTGACAAAATAATCTGTAGTTTGAACTGAGGATGCTGTAGCTGGAGTTGCCGTAGTAGTTTTTGTTGCTGTCGTTGGAGTTGCTGTTGGGATTGGAGTTTCTGAGAAGGAACATGTTACTTGTAACTATGTATTTGTAAATGCATAACCGCAAGGATCAGGGAAGAGCGACATACTTAAGCGACAAGTTTTTTGTTATGGACAAAGTGTTGTCACTTTTATCATGGGATAAAATATGGAAAGTTTGACCATACCTGTGACAAAATAATCTGTAGTTGGAACCGAGGATGCTGTAGCTGGAGTAGGCGTAGGGGTTGTTGCTGCTGTCGTTGAAGTTGGCGTTTCTGAGAAGGAACATGTAACTTGTAGCTATGTATTTGTACATGGATAAACGCAAGAATCAGGGAAAAGCCACATACTTGACTGACAATTTATTTGTTATGAGCAAGTGCTGTTACTTTTATCATAGGATCAAACATGGAAAATCTGACCATACCTGTGACAATAGAATCTGTAGTTGGAATTGAGGGTGCTGTAGCTGGAGTTGGCGTAGTTGTTGTTGCTGCTGTCGTTGGAGTTGGCGTTTCTGAGAAGGAATATGTTACTTGTAACAAGGCCTTTGCTATTTGGATAAAATATTCTATCACGATATGGGTAATTTTTTAACTCGATAACGATATGAATCGTGATATAGTACATTTTCCGTGGATTCTATGATAAAAATCCGTACCAATAATAACCCCATGCCACATGAATACTTTTTAATAATCTTATCAAATAAATACAAATGAAGGGAAGTTTCTCTTTTCTTCTTTGATTTGGAAGTGACGTTGAGTAGAACTGCAGAACTATCGTTCCTATATATAAATATATATATAGATACATACATAGTTACTACTTCCCTTCACGCTAGTAACATATTGAGCTCCATGACATCCAATCAGCGACAACGGAGCATTTGCCATACATTTAATATTCCAATCGAATGTGATTATTTTAATGAAATATACCCATTGTTTTGAAGTTTTATGTCATCTATATCAATGAAATATATATAGAAAAAAAAAATTGGCTAAATTATAGCACATTTTTTGTTAAATGTCAAAAACGTGTTTGTGCGATCTCTTGGTCCAAATGTAAGTCTAATTTGCTCAGAAAACAGGCAAATGATCACAATGCTGTGCCTGGTTATACTTTTTTTTGAAAAGGGGCTAAACAAATGAATACCTTTTCCACATCGTTGTGTGAAATTTGAATTATGGTACGGTTCCATCCAACCTAGGACACAACATTTCTATAAATCGAACAGAAATTTCTGTCTTGTACAATAAAAACAATGTTTTACCTGTAATGCAAGTGGCAATGAAGTCCCTGCAGCAGTCGCGTAATCGAAGACAAGCCATGTCACAGTAGCAGCCCCTAAAGCAGCTGTTATCCTGCCCCATGCAGCACAATGGGGGATCGCTGGAGCAACCTTCCAGCAGAGGACACAATTGCTCCACAATCAATTGAAATTATTTAAGCCCTGCTGGGATTCCTATTGTTTGAAATCAACATATAGGCACCAAAATGAATAGACCTTTACACCTGAACCAATGATTCCAGTGCTCCATATATGCCTTGTGTATTCGATGTGTTGAATGAAAAGAGCAAAGCGATTCATTGATATCAATGGGTCACTGTACTTGGTAGAATGTGGCAAACATACGCTACTGACTATCAACTTAACACCGATTTTACCAGCAAGATATAGCATAATAAATATTATATTTAAATATACTATTCTATATATATTTATATTTATATTATTTGGCAACGTCCCACCATGAGCATAGTGTGTGAAAGGACAGAAGTAGACTCAAAGTACTGTAAGAGCTAAATGATAAGTCTATACATATGGGGTCACGCAAATGGAAGCAACATGGTTTCATGTTAAACAATTAGATAACTTATCAGGATTAGTGGAGATAATGTGTTGTCAACAAACACAACAGTACAATATAAGACTTTTGAAAAACAGTTCAACCTTTGCATTCTTTTCAGAAAGCATGCCAGCTAAAACAATACAGGATCAGCTTCATCATTCCTCTTGATGAAGGAATAAGTGTGTATGTGTGTACACGTGCATACGCGTTGGTATATATCTACTTCCAAGTATACAATTTCTGAATACTATGAAGTTATGTAATAAAAATACGACTTACTAAATATATTCCCTGACATTTGATCTGGAGTTGCCATAGTGTTTGTTGCTGCTGTCATTGAAGTTTGCGTTCCTGAGAAGGAACATGTTACTTGTAACTATGTATTTCTACATTCGTAAGTACAAGAATACGTTAAAAGCCACATACTTGAGCATCAAGTAATTTCTTATGAGCAAAGTGCTGTTTCTTTTATCACAGGATCAAATATGGAAGGTGTGACCATACCAGTGACATAAGAATCTGTAGTTGGAACTGAGGGTGCTGTATCTGGAGTAGGCGTAGTTGTTGTTGCTGCTGTCGTTGAAGTTGGCGTTTCTGAGAAGGAACATGTTACTTTAAACCATGTATTTCTACATGCATGAGCGCAAAAATCAGGTAAAAGCGACATACTTGAGCGACAAGTTATCTGTTGTGAGAAAAGTGCTGTTACTTTTATCACAGGATCAATATTGGAAAGTGTGACCATACCTGTGACAAAAGACTCTGTAGTTGGAACTGAGTCTGGTGGAGTTGGCGTAGTTGTTGTTGCTGCTGTTGTTGAAGTTGGCATTTCTGAGAAGGAACATGTTACTTGTAACAATGTATTTCTACATGCATGGGCGCAAAAATCAGGTAAAAGCGACATACTTGAGCGACAAGTTATTTGTTGTGAGAAAAGTTCTGTTACTTTTATCACCGGATAAATCTTTGAAAGTGTGACCGTACCTTTGACAAAATAATCTGTAGTTGAAACTGAGGATGCTGTAGCTGGAGTTGGCGTAGTTGTTGTTGCTGCTGTCGTTGAAGTTGGCGTTTCTGAGACGGAATATGTTACTTGTAGCTACGTATTCGTACATGCATAAGAGCAGGAATCAGGGAAAAGCGACAAGATATTCATTATGAGCAAAGTGCTGCTGTCGTTGGAGTTCGTGTTGGGATTGGCGTTTCTAAGAAGGAACATGTTACTTGTAACTATGTTGTAAATGCATAACCGCAATTATCTGGGAAAAGCGACATACTTAAGCAACAAGTTATTTGTTATGAGCAAAGTGCTGCTTCTTTTATCATAGGATCAAATGTGGAAGGTGTGACCATACCTGTGACAAAATAATCTGTAGTTGGAACTGAGGGTGCTGTATCTGAAGTAGGCGTAGTTGTTGTTGCTGCTGTCGTTGAAGTTGACGTTTCTGAGAAGGAACATGTTACTTGAAACTATGTATTTGTACATGCATCAGTGCAAGAATAAGGGAAAAGCGACACACTTGAGCGACGAGTAATTTGTTATGAGCAAAGTGCTGTTAATTTTATCATAGGATCAAATATGGTAAGTGGGACTATACCAGTGACAAAATAATCTGTAGTTGGAACTGAGGTTCCTGTAACTGGAGTTGGCGTAGTTATTGGAGCTGCTGTCGTTGAAGTTGGCGTTTCTGAGAAGGAACATGTTACTTGTAACAATGCATAACCGCAAGAATCAGGGAAAAGCGACATACTTGAGCGAAAAGATATTTGTGAGGAGCAAAGGGCTGTTCATTTTATCATAGGATCAAATATGGAAAGTGTGACTATACCTGTGACAAAATAATCTGTAGTTGTAACTGAGGTTCCTGTAGCTGGAGTTGGTGTAGTGGTTGTTGTTGCTGTCGTTGAAGTTGGCGTTTCTGAGAAGGAACATGTAACTGTAACCAGTGTTGGGCAAGTTACTTTAAAAAAGTAATTACTTACAGTTACTAGTTACTTCTTCGAAAAAGTATCGAAGGTAGTTACTCCGTTACAAATTGAGTTACTATTGCGTTACTTTCAAGTACATTTTTAAATTATCAAATGTGTCAAATTAATTTAGAGCCCACTTCCACCTCCATCCTTCTTTCACAGAACTCAAAATACATGTGCATGTTCATGCACGGTAACATTTTGTCCAGGGCATTATGTGCATTTCACCATTGCACTCGTTCCTTTAATTTCTTGGAGGGAAAAGTAATGGCCATACTTCCATTTAAAGAAGGCTGTCTTTGGGATTATTTGGGCTCGCCTTTCCTGTTTCTCATTGACTCTCTTGTGCCGTTGTGTGTCTGACTAAGCGTGCTTTCGAATAACACCCGCCCAACGCCTGATTGGCTTACCATGACAGGTTACTCTACCTCAGCCAATCATTAATGCGATTGTCTCGCGCCAACCAACCAAGGAAGAACAGTAATGAGAGAGAGAGAGAACTAGTTGTTCTGATGAAAAAACTGCTTCAATTATATTATTGCGCCACATTTTTTGGAAGTAACAGGAACAGATTTATAATGTAACCAGTGTTGGGCAAGATGGGAAGAGTAATGATTGGAAGTGTAGTCCGTTAGATTACTTGTTACTGAAAAAAGTAACGCCGTTAGTAATGCCGTTATTTATAATGCCGTTATTCCCATCACTGCTGTTAACCCACAAGACTGCTTTTGCTGGCCCAATGCTACCAAAGGAACAGGAAATTTTACATTTCAACATAGTTTGCTCTTAAATAACAGATCATCAACCAGGCCACGTCCTCTTCGAGTTTCACCTTATAACATTTATTTAAAGTTTGCCACAACAGTTTATTAAACTGAGATGAGATTCAATGACATGCAAATGTCTCCCTAAAAAAGAACAACTCAAACAAGCTGAGAGAGGGAACTGAATGTGGTATTCTGCATTCAATTCTCTAAGCTAGCCCTTGTTTAGAACAAAGATGGAACCAAAACGGCCACTACATGAATATGATTAATTGGATGAATTTAAGAGGTAGAAGTTACCCATGGCAGCTGACAAAGCACATGACAGGTACCCACAGGTTCCTTTTGTTTATTACCTTCACAGATAACACCAGCGTCTTCATGGTGACTGCAGTCGTGGGACCCCAGCCCATTGTGGCCACACTGTGTAAGCTTAGCTTCATGGCCGATGCAGTGGATATCATCCAACCCTATAGGCCCTTGGCCAGGTCCAAAAAAGGCCCCTTGTGATGCATGCAGCCCCCTCCCACAGCCCAGCTGTCTACACACCACATGGGCATCTGGAAGGTCCCAGCCATTGTCACAAACTGTGCCCCACTGGCCCTGGATAAAGATCTCCACCCTGCCAGAGCAGGAGCTGTTCCATCCATTGACCAGACGGACTTCAACATCAGCAACAGAGTTTTCTGTGGTTTCACCTGCAAAACAAGTCTCTGTTAACCAACAAGACTTCTTCTACTGGCCTAATGCCACCAAAGGAACAGGGAGTTGTACATTTCAACATATTTTGCTGTTAAATAACAGATCATCAACCAGGCAACATCCTCTTCGAGATTCAACTCATAACATTCATTCAAAATTTGCTGTAAAAGTTTATTATGCTGAGACGACATTCAATGACATGCAAAAGTCTCCCTAAAAAAGGAAAACTCAAAGAAGCTGAGAGAGGGAATTGAATGTAGAATTCCGCATTCAGTTCTCCGAGCCAGTTCTTGTTTAGAACAAAAATGGAACCAAAACGGCCACTACATGAGTATGATTAATTGGATGAAGTTTAGAGATAGAAGTTACCCATGGCAGAAGACAAAGCACATGTAAGGTACCCAAAGGTTCCTTTTGTTTATTACCTTCACAGAAAACACCAGCGTCTTCATGGTGACCGCAGTCGTGGGACCCCAGCCCATTGTGGCCACACTGTGTAAGCTTAGCTTCGTGGCCGATGCAGTGCATATCATCCAACCCTATAGGCCCTTGGCCAGGTCCAAACAAGGCCCCTTGTGATGCATGCAGCCCCCTCCCACAGCCCAGCTGTCTACACACGACCTGGGCATCAGGGAGGTCCCAGCCGTGGTCACAAACTGTGCCCCACTGGCCCTGGATAAAGATCTCCACCCTGCCAGAGCAGGAGCTGTTCCATCCATTGACCAGACGCACTTCACCCTCAGCAACAGAGTTTTCTGTGGTTTCACCTGCAAAACAATTTTCTGTTAACCAACAATACTGCTTCTACTGGCCCAATGCTACCAAAGGAACAAGAAGTTGTTCATTTCAACATATTTTGCTCTTAAATAACACATCATCAACCAGGCAACGTCCTCTTCGGGTTTCAACTCATAACATTCATTTAAAATTTGCCGTAACAGTTTATTGTCTTGAGATGACATTCAATGACATGCAAATGTCTCCCTAAAGAATGAAAACTCAAGCAAGCTGTGACTGGGAACTGAATATACAATTCTGCATTCAGTTCTGCATGCCTGCTCTTGTTTAGAACAAAGATGGAACCAAAACGGCCACGACATGAGTATGATTAATTGAATGAAGTTAAGAGATAGAAGTTAGCCATGGCAGAACACAAAGCACATGACAGGTACCGACAGGTTCCTTGTGTTTATTACCTTCACAGAAAACACCAGCGTCTTCATGGTGACCGCAGTTGTGGGACCCCAGCCCATTGTGGCCACACTGTGTGAGCTTAGCTTCGTGGCCGATGCAGTGGATATCATCCAACCCTATAGGCCCTTGGCCAGGTCCAAACAAGGCCCCTTGTGATGCATGAAGCCCCCTCCCGCAGCCCAGCTGTCTACACACCACCTGGGCATCTGGAAGGTCCCAGCCGTGGTCACAAACTGTGCCCCACTGGCCCTGGATAAAGATCTCCACCCTGCCAGAGCAGGAGCTGTTCCATCCATTGACAAGACGCACTTCACCATCAGCAACAGAGTTTTCTGTGGTTTCACCTGCAAAACAAGTCTCTGTTAACCAACAAGACTACTTCTACTGGCCCAATGCCACCAAAGGAACAGGAAGTTGTACATTTGAACATATTTTGCTCTTAAATAACAGATCATCAACCAGGCAACGTCCTCTTCGAGATTCAACTCATAACATTCATTTAACATTTGCTGTAAAAGTTTATTATACTGAGACGACATTCAATGACATGCAAAAGTCTCCATAAAAAAGGAAAACTCAAAGAAGCTGAGAGAGGGAATTGAAAGTAGAATTCCGCATTGAGTTCTCCGAGCCAGTTCTTGTTTAGAACAAAGATGGAACCAAAACGGCCACTACATGAGTATGATTAATTGGATGAAGTTTAGAGATAGAAGATACCCATGGCAGAAGACAAAGCACATGAAAGGTACCCAAAGGTTCCTTTTGTTTATTACCTTCACAGAAAACACCAGCGTCTTCATGGTGACCGCAGTCGTGGGACCCCAGCCCATTGTGGCCACACTGTGTAAGCTTAGCTTCGTGGCCGATGCAGTGGATATCATCCAACCCTATAGGCCCTTGGCCAGGTCCAAACAAGGCCCCTTGTGATGCATGCAGCCCCCTCCCACAGCCCAGCTGTCTACACACGACCTGGGCATCAGGGAGGTCCCAGCCGTGGTCACAAACTGTGCCCCACTGGCCCTGGATAAAGATCTCCACCCTGCCAGAGCAGGAGCTGTTCCATCCATTGACCAGACGCACTTCACCCTCAGCAACAGAGTTTTCTGTGGTTTCACCTGCAAAACAATTCTCTGTTAACCAACAATACTGCTTCTACTGGCCCAATGCTACCAAAGGAACAAGAAGTTGTTCATTTCAACATATTTTGCTCTTAAATAACACATCATCAACCAGGCAACGTCCTCTTCGGGTTTCTACTCATAACATTCATTTAAAATTTGCTGTAACAGTTTATTGCCCTGAGATGACATTCAATGACATGCAAATGTCTCCCTAAAGAATGAAAACTCAAGCAAGCTGTGACTGGGAACTGAATATACAATTCTGCATTCGGTTCTCCATGCCTGCTCTTGTTTAGAACAAAGATGGAACCAAAACGGCCACGACATGAGTATGATTAATTGAATGAAGTTAAGAGATAGAAGTTAGCCATGGCAGAACACAATGCACATGACAGGTACCGACAGGTTCCTTATGTTTATTACCTTCACAGATAACACCAGCGTCTTCATGGTGACCACAGTTGTGGGACCCCAGCCCATTGTGGCCACACTGTGTGAGCTTAGCTTCATGGCCGATGCAGTGAATATCATCCAACCCTATAGGCCCTTGGCCAGGTCCAAACAAGGCCCCTTGTGATGCATGAAGCCCCCTCCCACAGCCCAGCTGTCTACACACCACCTGGGCATCTGGAAGGTCCCAGCCGTGGTCACAAACTGTGCCCCACTGGCCCTGGATAAAGATCTCCACCCTGCCAGAGCAGGAGCTGTTCCATCCATTGACAAGACGCACTTCACCATCAGCAACAGAGTTTTCTGTGGTTTCACCTGCAAAACAAGTCTCTGTTAACCAACAAGACTACTTCTACTGGCCCAATGCCACCAAAGGAACAGGAAGTTGTACATTTGAACATATTTTGCTCTTAAATAACAGATCATCAACCAGGCAACGTCCTCTTCGAGATTCAACTCATAACATTCATTTAAAATTTGCTGTAACAGTTTATTATACTGAGACGACATTCAATGACATCCAAAAGTCTCCCTAAAAAAAGGACAACTCAAAGAAGTTTAGAGAGGGAACTGAATGTAGAATCCCACATTCAGTTCTCCAAGCCAGTTCTTGTTTAGAACAAAGATGGAACCAAAACGGCCACTACTTCAGTATGATTAATTGGATGAAGTTTAGAGGTAGAAGTTACCCATGGCAGAAGACAAGGCACATGACAGGTACCGACAGGTTTCTTGTGTTTATTACCTTCACAGATAACACCAGCGTCTTCATGGTGACCGCAGTTGTGGGAGCCCAACCCACTGTGGCCACACTGTGTGAGCTTAGCTTCGTGGCCGATGCAGTGAATATCATCCAACCCTATAGGCCCTTGGCCAGGTCCAAACAAGGCCCCTTGTGATGCATGAAGCCCCCTCCCACAGCCCAGCTGTCTACACACCACATGGGCATCTGGAAGGTCCCAGCCATCGTCACAAACTGTGCCCCACTGGCCCTGGATAAAGATCTCCACCCTGCCAGAGCAGGAGCTGTGCCATCCATTGACCAGACGGACTTCACCATCAGCAACAGAGTTTTCTGTGGTTTCACCTGCAAAACAAGTCTCTGTTAACCAACAAGACTGCTTCTACTGGCCCAATGCCACCAAAGGAACAGGAAGTTGTACATTTCAACATATTTTGCTCTTAAATAACATCATCAACCAGGCAACGTCCTCTTCGAGTTTCAACTCATAATATGCATTTAAAATGTGCCGTAACAGTTTATTATACATAGACGACATTAAAGTACATGCAAATGTCTCCATGAAGAAGGAAAACTCAAACAAGCTGAGAGAGGGAACTGAATGTGGAATCCCACATTCAGTTCTCCCAGCCAACTTTTGTTTCGGACAAAGATGGAACCAAAACGGCCACGACCTGAGTACGATTAATTGGAGGCATTAAGAGATAGTAGTCAGGCATGGCAGAAAACAAAGCACATGACAGGTACCCACAGGTTCCTTGTGTTTATTACCTTCACAGACAACACCAGCGTCTTCATGGTGATTGCAGTTGTGGGACCCAATCCCACTGTGGCCACACTGTGTGAGGTTTGATTCATTCCCGCTACAGTTGATATCATCCAAGAGGATGAGCTCTCGTCCTTGTCCAAAACGGGCTCTAGCTTCTGCAGACAGCCCCATCCCACAGCCCAGTTGTCTACACACCACCTGGGCATCTGGAAGGTCCCAGCCATCATCACAAACTGTGCCCCACTGGCCCTGGATAAAGATCTCCACCCTGCCAGAGCAGGAGCTGTTCCCTCCATTAACCAGACGGACTTCACCATCAGCAACAGAGTTTTCTGTGGTTTCACCTGCAAAACAAGTCTCTGTTAACGAACAAGACTGCTTCTACTGGCCCAATGCTAGCAAAGGAACAGGAAGTTGTACATTTCAATATTTTTTGCTTTTAAATAACTTAGCATCAACCAGGCAACATCCTCTTCGAGTTTCAACTCATAACATTAATTTAAAATTAGGAAACAAAAGATGGAGGTTCTCACCTCAATCCCGCTTTAACGGAACTCACATGTCTTTTGAATAATTTGGGTTTCTCATTTACTCACTTGTTTACTCACCGTTGTGTTTCAGACTATCCGTGCTTTCGAATAACACCCGCCCAACTCTACCTCTGATTGGCTTACCGTGTAATGTTACTCTACCTCTAGCTAACCGAAAGGTTGCTAGTTCAAACCCCTGCTCCTCCTAGCTGAGTGTTGATGTGACCCTGAGCAAGACACTTAACCATAACTGCTCCTGACGAGCCTTGCATGCTTGACTCTGCCGTCGGTGTGTCAATGTGTGTATTAATCGATGTAAGTCGCTTTGGATAAAAGCGTCTGCTAAATGCCCTATTTGTAATTGTACCTCAGCCAATCATTATCATTAGAGCGATTGTCTCGTGCCAACTAACCAAGGAAGAACAGTAAAGCGAGAGAGAAAGAGAGAGAACCAATTGGTCTGATTAAAAAACTGCTTCAATTATAGTAATGCGCCACATTTTTTTTGGAAGTAACGGTAACAGCGTTATAATAATGGGCAGAGTAGTCCGTTAGATTACTTGCTACTGAAAAAGGTAACGCCGTTCGTAATGCCGTTATTTATAACGCCGTTATTTATAACACCGTTATTCCCCTGGCACTGCTTGTAACTATGTATTTGTACATGCATAAGCGCAAGAATCAGTGGAAAGCGACATACTTGAGTGACAAGTTATTCGTTATGAGCAAGTGCTGTTTCTTTTATCATAGGATCAAATATTGAAAGTGTGACCATACCTGTGACAAAATAATCTGTAGTTGGAACGGAGGGTGCTGTAGCTGGAGTGAGCGTAGTTGTTGTTGCTGCTGTCATTGAAGTTGGCATTTATGAGAAGGAAAATGTAACTTGTAACTATGTATTTGTACATGCATAAGCTCAAGAATCAGTGGAAAGCGACATACTTGAGTGACAAGTTATTTGTTATGAGCAAATGCTGTTTCTGTTATCATAGGATCAAACATTGAAAGTGTGACCATACCTGTAACAAAATAGTCTGTAGTTTGAACGGAGGATGCTGTAGCTGGAGTTGGCGTAGTTGTTAGAAGCAAGAAGCGCAAGAATCAGGGAAAGGCGACATACTTGAGCTACAAGTTATTTGTTATGAGCAAAGTGCTGTTTTATCACAGGATCAAATATTTTGACCATACCAGTGACAACAACAGATTCAGGATCAAAGGAGATTCCGCCAGCAGAGGTGTTGGCTGCTGCCTTCGTCATGGTCTCCAGTACATCGGCAGTTGAAATGGTCACTTCAGGTGATGCTGTGTTATTGAAAACAAGCTCCACCTCTAATGTAGTGTTTCCATCGGTGGACGGGCTGAAAAACAGATTGCCACCATGATGCAACCATTCAATTTAAATACAACTTGAAGGCTTGATGCTGTAGCATTACAGTAGCATTACAGTTGGGGAAACGATACCATCATGTTTAGTTTATAAGGCATACACAACATAACTTATTCTTTGACCTTGCGGCCTGGATCTTAATATTATTGTTTAGATCATTTCAATAAGCCTTACTCATTGTGCGTTGTGATTAACCCTAAAGTACATCCGTACAATTACAGCTCTTCAGAAATTAAGAACAATGAATAAAATATGTCAAGATGACCTGTATTTAGAGATGTCCGATATTATCGGCCCACCGATATTATCGGCCCGATATTAGCATAAAAATGTAATATCGGTCAATATCGGTATTGGATTTTTTTTGCCTTAAAACCGATTTTTTTTTTTAAAAATAATTAATTTTTTTTATTTTTTATAGCTCAAATAAATGTTTTCAAAATTGTGCAGTACAGTGCACATTGTAATTGACTCATATTTGTGCATTTATTCAATTAAGGTTATTGAGTTTTAGTTAAAGAAACATTGCACATAGTTGTTCAGGTACAATGTTTTATCATTTGTGAAGTCAAGTTTGCCCTATTTGTTGTGGGCATTGTCAAGATTATCTCAGGGAGAGTGTAATCCAAACTGTTGTCTGAGACCATTAAAAAAATAAAAATAAACATGGCACTTTTCCCTTAAATTAAGTTGAAGTATTTTTCTTATTTTGCACAGACAATGTTAACATTTGGAAAGCCTTGTTACATTCAAGAATGCATCCAGTGGGGCATCACAATAACATTAAGCATGTTGTGTTAATTCCACAACAGGAGATATGTAATGTTACCTAAAATAGGTTTGAGGAAAAATAAATAACCCAAATATCGACATCGGTATCGGCTGATATCGGAATCGAAAATTTAGAGTTGGACAATATCGCATATCGGATATCGGCAAAAAAGCCAATATCGGACATCCCTACCTGTATTCATATGGAAAATTAGGTTATTTAAGAAGGACCATTTACCTGAATCCCAGGACATTAGTGGTGATGAAAATAAACCCATAGGTCTCCCGGAAGATCCCATCACACTATGGGAAGACCATACAAAAGTTTAAAACATCTACGACCCCTTAAAAATGGATGGAATCAGTTAAAATTCCTTGGAACTAAATGTTAGAATAAATGATATCTCATTTCATGACTGTATGAAATCCACATAGAAATCCTCTCTACAGGGTTTTGGAATAATAAAGTGTAGTACTGTATGCCATTACCACGCATAAGACCAGACATGCAACAGGCTTCACCAGAAGAAAGCAAACCACAACGATAAATATGGCAAACACACTGAACGAATCCAGTAATATGGAATGCATAGGAAGGGTATCGAAAAATGACATGCATAAAAAGGAGAGTAAAATAATTCTTGTTTAAAATGATAACAACTTACAAATGTCCCAACAGCTGATGCCAGATCTTGAAATTCTGTAGTTGTTTGATTTGTTAACTCTGCAGTGAAAGGCTTTGATATTGTAGCCTTCAACTTAAATGAGGGCGCTGAGGTTGGCTTTGATGGACTGTTTGTAGTGTTTGAGTTGGTGTTCAATACTCCAAACGTTGTGGGAGATCCAGTTGAATACGTATGTGGCATGTCAGCGAGGGTACCCATAATGACACCTGTTTTTCATAAATGTTATTATTTCTTGGTACTCCATGTACACACCAATAAATATACAGTTCTATGAATATTAAAGGGGACATATTATCACCAGGTGTGAGTGTGATTAGTCTTACATGCCATTTCAAAAATCTGCCCCATATGACATCACTAATGGGCCGCCTAGATCTGTACTGGATAGATGAGCAACGTTTGATTCTCTGAATTAGGTGCACTTTGGGTTCTCCGGTTACTGAAAAATATACCACAAAAAAATGTGTTTCTGAACATTGCATCTGATGAAGGACAATTTGAACCTCTTTGAAAATGTGTTTTCCCAACTTAGGCATGAAATCCCAAACATTATTATGAATTTCTTTGCCCCTTAGGTTGTTTTAAGTTCAACCCCGTAACTGGACAAAATGTTATTCCTGCATGAGTATATTTCTAAAACATATTGAAATGAATTATTCTAGTGCCTTGGTAATCACCTGTCCCCTTGTGTAAATTAACTTATTGTAAGTATATTTTATTTTATTCCAAACAATAATAATTTGACAGTCAAGTAGGATATTGCAACTTAATGTACAATAGGGCTTTGACTCCGAACTTCATGATTCGAATATAATTAGAATATCAAAAAATAAATCAAAATTCGAACGAATATTAGGCAGCCATTAATATTCGAACCTGTTATGGGCAGGCCAAGAGGGAGAGACGTCGGAGAACCCGACGCAGTCTATTAATAATATTGTAATGACCACAGAATAGGCAGTGAATGAAGTATTGATTAGACAGTGATTTATTAGAAACCTAATAAACCGTTGGAACACGCAAGACCGGTAACCATAGCAACGCAGGTAAACAAACCTCCCAAGCCCAATCCAGGGCTGAATCCGAAAACTCATAGGGTGTGTTCGAAACCGCCTACTTGCTTACTACCTACTAAATATTTGGCTTACTTCTCGAATCCTTAAATAATGATTGAGTAATCCATTTGTAATCCAATTCGCTCTCCTACGGCTGGTCAGATACATTTTACGAACGCGATGATAAAAAAACAATAAAATAACGAAAATCTATCAAAATGATTGGAAAATATTTAAAATCTAAATCAAAAATGGAAACATAAAAGGCTGTCTGTCTAATCTAACTAAATCTATCTATCTATCGGTCTATTTATCTGTAGGCTATATATTCTGTATTAACTGGCAATCTAGCATTAGGACAAAGAAGAGGAAACGCGGGAAAATCAGACAATTGACAAGAAAAATATAAAAGAATTAATCATAATTAATAAATGTTTTTTTTAATAATTGTTTTTAACATATCACCGCAAATCCTTAGGTTGAAGATGTACTGTGACGTTAAATGTGACGTTTATATATTTATATATAATATTTATTAACGGCGCCCGGCCGGTAGGTTATTGACACGTCATTTGATTCACGTCATCTGAGGTGTTTAAGTAAGAACGGTCTTCCGAACGTCGATTACTCAAATGGATTACTCAATCATTATTTAAGGATTCGAGTAGTAAGCCAAGTATTGAGTAGGTAGTAAGTAGTAATTAGTAAGTCATTTCGAACAGACCCAATGTCTAATATGAGACGGGCTCTGACACTACCAACAGCGGCTTAGAAAGACGTCGTAGAAAGCGGCGCAGAAAAGAGACATTAAAAAGAGTAAAAAAGTAAAGTAAGTAATTAAGTAAAAAGAGACATTTTTAATTTAATAGCAACGATGACAAGACGGAAAACAGGTAACTTATCAAGGTACTTTTGGCGGCATCTGATCGGAGATACGTCATCTCCAAACATCCGGTGGAGTTTCGGCGGTTTTCGGAAGCGCTCGGAGGCGCCCTACGCATAGCTGTACACCGTAGGCTACTACACTGTCAAGTGTAGTACGGTCAAGTAGTAGACACTGAACAGAAATAGTATGTACTAAGTATTTGGATTCAGCCCAGGTCATACTGAAGGCATTTAATGGTCAAAATATTATTAATAAATATTCAAATATAATCAAATATTAATTTTAATAAACAAACAAACGTTGAATATGATTTTTGGGCAAAAATCAAAGCCCTAATGTACAAGTGGTCTTCATGAATCATGAAAATATGCTCTAACATAAACATTAGATTAGGTTTTCGTATATTTTCTACTGGTCCTCTAAACTTTGCATACAGTTCAACAAACATTTATCTAATATTTGTCATTATTATCAAAAAATGAATGACAATGTATCAAATAATGGGGTTGAACACACTGTAACAGGGTTGAATGAATTACACAACATTTGATCATTTGTACATTTTATTTAATTAATTCATTAAAACAAACAAGAGGAATGAAACATATCATAAGGTATGTAGCCTAATACAATGTTTGAAAGTAACATCACATTTAGATTGAACAGATCTGTCCTATGAGAAGAAAAAATAAGAACGGCAGCATATGCTGAATGCTGTTTACAAAATCTATCCCCCTGGAATCATTTAAAAAATGTTACAATTTCAATCACAACACAGTTACACTCTCAACTTTAAATGTTGTAATTAAAATAATTTATTATGTTCTTCATAGATTAACATAATTAATCTGTCATTTGCAATAAAAAAGTACATTGTTGTCTGCTCTAAAATCTGGGAACTGAGCAAAAACTAAACTCTGAACTAATACGTTTGATGTATGAATGTGAATGTGGGTGGTCTCTTTTCTTATCTGATATGTTGTTTCTGCTATTTATGGTTCTTTCATCCTTTAGTTGGACAGTCTGTCCCAGATCTCTTTCTGAATTTGCATGTGACGTGAATCACGTCCTGTCACGGGCTGAGGAGGCGGGATGAGCTCAAGCATATCATCAAATGGATACCAAAAAACATCCCCTTTTAGAGGCCAAAATAACCTGTTTTTGGTTACTCCAGCATGGTGCATGCATTCCACTTGAACGTTGGTTTCGTCTGTGGCAAAGATTATTCCTGGATACAATGCTTCATCATAAGTCAGCACACACCACTCCCCTAAGACCTCTGGTTCATCCCAATTGATTTCTTTCTTCCATTGTGACACGGCAGCTGGCGACGCAGTAGCTGGGACTTTCCCCACAAAGCTGAAATGCTTTGTATTCCAGCATTTACATTCCGATAGGTGGAGCACATGCAGCTGACATCTCGCGATGTTATCTCCCCTAGAGCAAGAGTAATGACCTAATGGATGCGCATGGTTCCTTGGACTGGTGGAGTCACTCAGTGAGTGGATTCGAAAAAATTCCAGGTCCCTCTCAGTCCTCTCTTGTCAAGCACTATACTGAAGAGGAAAAGGTTTCCTTTCTGCTTGTACTGGGTACAAGGCCCATCACTAAAGAAGTGCAAAACAGACTGGGTGTGTGGTCTGCACATAGTCCAGTGCAGGTTTCAAATGTTCCCATATGGCAGCTGGACTCTTGCGCTTGGATGGTGAGATGGAGGCAAAGCATGTTGGCTCTTGGGTTCCACCAACATGGATGACCCCTGTGTGAAGCGTGGCCTGTTGGTGGGATGATCCAAAGTGTACTGACTGAATTTCATTACTGTACTTACAAGAAAAGTTCCCAGAGAAGTCAATGTGGATAAGGCATTCATCATTGACCATGCAGCTGCGCAATCCACGGTTGTAGGCATACTGTTGCCTAATGTTGAAGAGATGCCTTTTAAACTTAGTGAGGTGTGTGTGGAACCTCTGTCTTCCTCATTTGATTTTGCTTGGTTTTCTGTTGCCCACTGCATATAGGTCACCTTCTGTGCACCATTATATGAGCGAGAGGGGAACGATTCTGTTTTTTCAATCGTCACATTCTCCGTACAATTCAATTCAATTCAATTCAATTTTATTTGTATAGCCCTTAATCACCATTACAGTCTCAAAGGGCTTAACAGGCCAAATATTTGTGACACCCCCCTTTACCCATGCCCCCACACGGGCAAGAAAAAACTCCCTTGAATCAGCAAGGAAGAAATCTTGAGAAGAAACGCAGTGTAGGGGATCCCTTCTTCCAGGGATGTACATGCAGGCCTTGCTGCCAATGCCACAGCAGACAAGTTCTGTTAGGCTAAATTTTAAGTTTCAATCACCTTAAGCTGATAAAGCTTGTCAGCCAGAAAGCCCAGGTTTTCATGTAACCTGCACTGGCATGCGTCGCGGTCTGAAAGTGAGGGGTGGACAACCCAAAAGGGTTGCAGCAAAATGAGGCGTAGGAAATTTGACTGATGTTTTCTGACATAAACTTCCTGTGAAGGTTTTTCATTGAGTCTACAAGGAATCGTTTTTGCATTTTAATTTTCTTCATTTTTTTTGTTTGCTTTTTACCCGTCGTCATCCGACTAACATCATCTCTTGAGAAGAATGTCTGCACCTTGCTCACCAGGGATTTATCAGTGTACCTGTTGTATGCTTTTCTGATGGAGTTATTACTCAGGTCTTCCTTCTTACACAAGGTCCTGCGTTTCTTTGAAAAGCCTAGTGCTTTCTCAGACCACCTCTGCAGCCTGTATTTCTTGACTATCTTCCCTACTACAACCTCAGCCACATATTTTTTTCCTTTTTCATTTCTGGCATTCTTCTACTTCCCCCTAATGTCACGAATTAGGGCTTCATCGTGCAGTAAAGTTTTCTTCACCTTGCTGTTCACAGTACAATTCTTCAGCAGCTGACGGACTTTGGCCAGGGAGAGTCTTTATTCTTGGTTGCTCGCTGGAGTCTTTCCTTGTATTTTTCTTTCTGAATCTTCTGATGCTTGAGTTTCCATTTTAGTTCTTCCATTTCTTTGCACAGTTTGTCTCTTGCTTTTCTGGTTGTTTTCTTGCCTGCTGAATGACTAAGACAAAATCTAAAATTACAATGGGGATCGTAAATTTTACAGATTAGTAGTTACATTAGTAGTGACATAGCAATTACATATACACTAGAACACTAGGGTGCAATAATTGACCTGTGTGTGTGTGTGTGTTTGTGTGTGTGTGTGTGTGTGTGTGTGTGTGGGGGGGGGGGGGGGGGGGGGGCTGAATTCACTACTAAAAACAGTAAACTATGGCTCCTTAAAATGTGCAGTTCTTGGAATATACAGTACGGAGGGGTTAGAGGCCCACTGTTGTCAATCTCAGCTTTCCTTTTTTGTCTTTCTTTAGCCTGCCGCCACTCCTTCTGCTTACTTCTTTGAGCTCTCTCGCCCAGGTCATGGATAGATTTTTTTCCCCCTGCTTCGGTATCTTTTTTCCATCGCTCACGCTTTTTCCTGAGGTATTCTTCCCTCCTCTATGAATCTGCATTTCTTCTCGCCCTGTACTCTCTCTGCCTCTCTGCATTTGATTCAGCCATCTGATATGTGAAAATAATGAACATGCAATGACATTAAGAGAACAGGGGCTGGCTGGCTGGCTTAAGAACAGTCCAATTTTCAATCCCGTAACAATGATTCAACCCCGTAACAGTGTTATTTGTTACAGAGTTGATTGTTACAGGGTTGAAGATTTTAGCTAAAAGTAGCCCCAATACCTAATTAGCTTTAGGGAATGGAGCAGCATATGGCATGAGGAGAACAAGAAATGAATATATTTTTCCAAGACTTGTTAGCTTTTTCCCAAACAATAGTAAAGAAAATGTATGCATGTTGCAGTTTTGAAAGGTTGAGATTGACGATGTCAATCTGACGATAAAAAAAAGAAATATAGGTAAGAAAGTATGCTAACACTTACCTCTCTTCACAGTGTGAGCGGGAAAAGATTGAGTGATCAACAAAACTGGGGGACATGATTAAATAGTTCCATTTTATAAATAATCATTGTATTTTTCTCATATTTCTTTCATTAAGGTTAAAGTAGACATGAAAATGATTATATAAGCAGAAAAAACTTGAAGCTACTGGCTATTTTTATTTGTTTTTTATTCAATGAAAAAGTAACTTTGGTCAGTGGGTATATGCTCATTTGGCTGACCTCTACGCCTCAGCAACCCATGAAATTTTTCAAAAACATACATTTGAATTCTTTCATTAATACACAGGATCAGATGTTATAATCCATTGTGCCAAAATCCAAGGAAAACACATATTCAGAACCCCCTGTCCAAACCAACCTTATAAGCACGCTGGCTACTGAGCTACCAACCAAAGGTGAAAAACACGAGACAACTAGCCCAACTAACAGCAGTAAATACAGCAGTAAGCAGTAAAATATGTTTGTGTGTTATAATGCAAAGACATGGATCATTCCATTTCTTGTTTTAAAATTAATTTTGTGGTTTACTTTATCTGAAAATCTTTGAGGTTATCCTGTGGGACACAAAGGGCACTGAATTCAGAGAATCATATGGGGCCGATTTTCGAAACGGCTTGTAAGGCTAATCACACTCACACCTGGTTGTATAATACGTCCCCTGTAAACAATTTTGTATAACTATTTATTACCATTGTAAATAAAAACTGTGAGAATGTGTATCGTTTTTCAATTTTCTGAGAATGTCTAATCTCAAACTTAATCTGCATTAACATGAAATACCAACATTAATTAATAAGGCATGCAGATACATAGGGAACGTTCGGGAAATTGTATTTAATATGTTGCCTTACCCATTACAACTAGCAGGGCTGCGGTGGATCGCTCCACAGCCATCCTGTGTTGAGCCATCTATAAAGCACAATGTGATTTAATGGAACTAGTTATAATAGGTTTTCAGTTGATAGTTTATTTTACATTTAAAAAGCAAAGTTCTGAAAAAAAAAAGAATTCTGCAAATATTGTTGAATGAATAATCTGCCTTTTCTATTGCAAGTGGTCACTCAATCAAAACAATTACAAAATACCTATATTGATGACGCTGTGAAGAACGTGAGACCATGGGAGTTGTTGTCTTTACCATCATTACCATCAAAATGTATCTGACGTGACTCATATAGGGCATATATCAGGTGCAGGATGACTTAAGTTGTTTTCAGTTAAGATGAGGCACATCAATCAGTTTCATTCTAATGAAATTGCTGAGAAATTAGAGGAATCATCTGCAGATGTTTGTAGATCATTCTTCGAATTTCTCAGCCATTTTGTAAGAATGAAACAACATGAAGTGACTCATCGTAACTGAAATAACTGTGGTTAAGGCCTATTGTTTTGTGAGGAATTCAATCAAGGGGTAGCCCGGCCAAGTGCTGGGCTACGCCATGATTTACTTTATGATTGACCTTATGATTGGGCTTATCTATTGTTGTTTTCAGACAGACACTAGATATTCAATCAATGGGTAGCCCAGCACTGCATTATTCGTGGTCAAAAAAAGTATACAAAAATTACCAAAGTTCCCAAACATTCGCAATGGATTCAAATCGCTATTTAGAAGTGTAGAAGAATAGGCTGTATACATATACTCTATATACTGCAGGTTTAACTGACTTAACATAGAATGTATATTTTACAGGTTAAATGGACCTTCCCAATGTTCACATTGATGGAAACTATGGCATAAGTACTCGTTGAGATTTCAAGGTTGTATTCAGTAAGAGGTTTTTGGTATTTCTGGCATCCCTCATTCAACAAGTGTGCATGGAGAGAAGCGGCTATGTAAAGACTGTCGGTTGTCATTGAGTTGGTGAGAGAGAATCAATGTTTTGTGGGCAGCTCTCCAATGAAATACGATTTCATCCATTGAAGTAATGGTCATTGTAAGGGCAACACATTCTATCACAGATGGCGTCATTCTTTTATTATTTATTTATTATTTTTTAGTTTCAGTTTTCTTTTTCAATATGTTCATGCGAAATCTTACAAATTATACCTTTAATCAATTCACTGTATAGTTTCAACAGTTAACGGTTTGGCTCTTCAACTTAAAATATTTTAAATTAACTGTGGTAAAGCTGTGGTAACTACCAGTATGTTCAAAAGTATCAAAGGTATTTCAAAGGTATGAAACCATTTGGCACTGGCCAAACAATTATGTGTAGTGGATTATATTTGTAATTTTCTAACAGTGAAACACTATATCTACTTACTTTCAAGCAATGTCAATTTACTTTCATGCCATTTTCATGTTACAAAGCACATTTAGCATTTGTTAATGAAGCAATAAACATCCAGGCAAAAATAACTACTAAGGAAAGGTACATACCCAAAACAAAAATCAGACTTTTGATTTTGTCTAATTTATGATCTGTTTTCTGATGAATTGTAATCTGTATTCTAACAAATGTATTCGCCGTCAGAGAAAAACTTTATCTTGTCTTATTGTTAACCTTTATGTGGATGGATCGGTCCTTCCACGGCTTTAGACTGATTTAATCCCTTCATTATCGTTCCACCCTTATATAGGACAGGTGTGTCACCAAACATTCCCAGGCAATTCTTGTTGCCCAACCTGACTTCTGGAACACCATCCTCATAAATACCAACAATGATGCCATTATGTTATTGTTAGTATGCATAATGGACTATGTCCGCCCTGCTGAGGGGTATTCCACGAACGGAGGTTTAACAAACACAGGGTTGATACTGACCTCTAGGTTGATTGACCCTGTGCCATCATGGAAACCCTGATCGAAATGGCGAAACGGGACGCTTATTTCAATGAAATGGAACTCAAACTGGTAAGCTTTTCCCACCATCGTATTGGCCTACATAGGCTATATTTTGTCAGTCCAGCATTTAAATTGTCATACCATATCTGTCACTCCTGCATTTAAATAAGCCCTTTTTTTTTTACGCCAATCTTAAAAAGGCTGACAGTTGGCAGACTGGATCTGGCCTTCAAATTGTCTTGATCCCGGTGGAGGATAAATTCAGGGCGCCCTGGCATGGAGGGGGTACCTGGAGGTACCTCCTCAGAGAGTCAGGGGCCATCTGAGGGTACCCCACTGGTTGAATGTAGGTTATTCTGTTTTTCTTGTATTTTAGATTTTGTTTGTCTTTGAAGTAACACATGCAAACCGTGTGCGTGCCACAGCAGTTTTGGTAACTGGGTAGAAAACCTAAAAGTGAAAATTCATCAACACAGATCAAGATGGATTAGTGCTTAATGTAGCCGCCGGCTCCGATCGAACATTCTCCAGTGGATGTAAATCTGTTAGGACTATTTTACACTTTCTGTTGTAAGCCAATATTGCTCTTTGTATGATAGCAGGCTGATGAAGATCTTGGTCCGGAGGTGGATGGGTCATCTGAAAGGACTGAGATGTGCTCAGCATCCCCAACATTATAGAGAAAACTACCATTTGCAAAAAACGGAGGGCTACGCAAATAGACCGGAGTGAACTGAGGCCAGGTCCTCGATTGGTAGTGTTGGCTATGTAAGGCTGGAGTAGGATTAAAGATTTGCGCAATAATCTATATCTCCAGCAAAAAGTCTTCCGGATATGCCAATATGTCAAGCCGTGGTCTTATTAATCGCTCCTAGTGGATTGAACGAATAATTTGCGCTCCGATATCAACAGCCCTCTCATCAAAAGGGCATGCCATTGTGAACACATGCAATTTGTGGTGAACGTGGGTTTAAATACCCAAAACCAGGTTATGTTCCAAACTTAACCTTCGCAAAACCTGCTCCGACCAGGTTTGATTCAGAGCATATTTTCTATTGTAACTAACATACCGTGTTCATTTTGGAACGGAAAACCTAGGGTTACCACAAACCTTGGGTTAACTTACCCGGTTATGTGATAAAACCGGCTTTGTGGAATACCCCTCTGGTCTTTTGTGGAATTGTATGTTTTTGTGTGCTTTGCCATTTGCTTTTGTTATTGTCCTGAACTCCGCCCTCACCAGCCCTGCCCACACCTGACTCTGTCTGCCACACCTGGGGGGGATTCCATCAACCAAGCTGAAGGCAAAGCCGGGCTTATTTCGCTTAGCCTCGCTAATTTAAGATTGAGTTGCGTTCCATCAACGTGATTTAAGGTAATCTCCTCTAAGTAACCATGGCTATTTATTCGACCAAATGAACCTGGTTGGTACCAGGCTAACTGTCAGGCTTTCTTGAGCGGTGTTTCAGAGAAGCCCCATCTGTCAGAAACAAGTGTACCATCAGAAGGTTCCGCCAAGCCTAGTCCTCACGATTTTGTCATAAATGTACAATTTTTTTTTCATTTTTATTTCATGCTATCGTTATGTATTAAGTTGGCCAACACTCTTACACTTATCGTTCTGTTCAACAACCAAAGATAAAACAATTCTAATCTAGGATATAACATCTCCCTGTCAACTGTAAAAAAGGATGGGTTTATTGTAACACATACACCCTTTCAAAATGTATAACCTTGTCTACTCTTTATGTACCTCGAACATGGCTCCACGCCTTCGCAGGCTTCTTTGAAAACAAATGCAAATGACTAGCGTAGAAGTGGATGGGGAAGGGTCGTCAACGAGTTGTTACGACAGTGTTGTAAAGTATCACCTCCGAAGCTGTAGGGGGAGCTCAATGCGAGCGCAAATCAAAAACCAGCGAAGAAGTGGCCAAAGTTGCCTAGTTCCCCTTTAATATTACCCTCTTCCTCGAGCCTCCCCAAATGTCTTGCGATATTGATATCCCCCGCCTGCCCCCTGTGGACTGTTTTAGTTGTTTTATTTTTCTTATGATTTGTGTGTATGCTATGTGTGACGGTAGGCTAATGCTGCCTGTCTTGGCCAGGACACTGGAAGAGATGTTTAATCACAATGATGATTAGGCTATTACTTTTCAATCAACCAATAGTAGTTGCCTTGCATTTTAAAATGTCAATGCACTTTTCAGCCCTGAATAACAGTTAAATCTATTTAATAATTGATTTGCATGCATAGTATACTACACTTTCCATTGAACAATTACCCCTGTTACCATCAATTGACAAATTTTTATAATGTAATCAAATGCTCACTTACTAGCTGCTTTCAGACACATGTGCAAGTCGTGATATTCTCCTGATGGGCCGTATGTGTGAACAACATATCCTGACATTTGTACCCTGAAAATTTCCTGAATAATTCTACCCCTGAGGTAGTATTTTCTCTGTAGGAAATGTAAATTATCCTGCCTTATATGTGAATGAGGAGTAGAAAGTCGGTATTGCTCACACCATTTCAGTGGGCGTGTTGATGACAGTTCTGCATGTCATTGAGGGACCCCCTAATTGATAATCAGCCTGTTGCCTTTTGTTCGCTGAATGGTTAAAAAATATTTAAATGTTGTCACTGCTTTTAAGAGTCATTGCGCGTGCGAAAACTCTAGTCAATATAATTGTAACTGCACCGGTCCAATGGAATAATGGCCACTCTTCGTACTGATGTCTTTTCCTTTATTGCTCACCTCGTACACCGTTTGACACCGTGAAAATACAAAAGGACGATAAACAATATTAAAATCCCACGCTTAACTACACAGAACTTTCTCTTAATCGTACAACTGTAAATAAACCAATTACCGTGTGCGCCTCTTGGACCATGAACAGAACAGGACAAGTCTCTGGGACCGTTACACTCCCACCAAATTATTGATTCTTGACAACCTTCATACAACATTTGAATAAATCAAGTAATTTCTCAAACCAAATATTTGACTTAACTCTTAAGTCACAGTGATATCTTAAACTCTTCACATAGGTATTTAGAGAATAGTTCCTCTGAACACATAATTGTTTTCTACAAGTACAACTAACTTATGAATAGGTTGTTCAAGAATGGATGGACTAGCATGTCGATGCCCTGCATTCCCTAGCTTTCTATCACCTATTTGTACTGTTGCCTTTCGCACCAAGCCATCTTCATCTTTACAAACATCGAGTACTCTTCTCTGAGTCTCCACTCATTGCGGGGAGTACTTTCCTCTTTGAGAATGGCAATGTCTCCGATCTTCACATTTCGTCTAAAAGACTGCGAGCGTTGTCTGCTGGTGATGTTTGCTAGATATTTCTTCTTCCGTCTAGTCCAGAATCGCTCCGTCAGATATTGAACTCTGCGCCACCTCTTTCTGAGACACAGATCTCCTGCCACCCTGGCGGAGGCAGTTGGACAGAGGTCTTCAGGGTAAATAGATGGTTTTCTGTAAGGGGCTCTAGACCTCCGGGATCATTGATGTTGTGTGTGGTGAGTGGGCGGCTATTTACAACTGACATGGCTTCATACAAGAAGGTTCACAATGAAGCGTCATCCACTCTTCCAGCACTCTTTGAAAGGACCCAGCTCAGGACTCCTCTGACTGTCCTTATCTGCCGTTCCCAGACCCCTCCCATGTGACTCCTGTCAGGCACATTCGTAGTGAATTGTTCACATTGTTTCTCAGCCAGGTAAGAGGCCACTGTGTCTTTGTCCATTTCCTTTAAAGCCTTTGTGAGCTCATTACTCGCTCCAACAAAGTTAGTCCCTTGATCCGATCGGATTTGCCTTACAGCTCCGCTATGAAACAGCGCAAGCCATTTATGAACGCATCAGTCGTTAGATCTTCCAAAAGCTCTAAGTGCACTGTTCTCAATGACAGACAAGTGATTATAAGACCGTAACGCTTATTCTCGTTTCGACCTTGCTTTGTGTAAAATGGTCCAAACAATCCATCCCACAGTAGGAGAAAGGTGGCGAAGGATCAACATGGTTGGCTGGTAAATCCGCCATCTTTTGTTTCTCAGTTGGCCTGCGAGCTCTCCTGCACGTGATACATTGATTAATGTGATTTGCCACAGCTTTCGACCCAGTAGCAATTTGCTCGCAGCTCATTGATGGTATGTCCTCTGCCTTTGAAGCATACCCATCTGTGTGAGGGAACACCTGTCTCTCTCTCTGTTTGTGTGTGTGAGTGTACACCTGTCTCTCTGTGTCTGAGTGTACACTTGTCTCTCTCTCTCTGTGTCTGAGTGTACACCCATCTCTCTCTCTGTGTCTGAGTGTACACCCGTCTCTCTCTGTGTCTGAGTGTACACCCATCTCTCCCTGTGTCTCCATCCTTGAACACAACTTGCATAGACTTAACATAGTTGTCTTTAAACTTGGGATTTTTCTCAAGTTTCCTCTTTAGGTGCCTCATCCGTACCAGAGCCAGCTGCTTATTTTCTGGAACTTATGGGCGTGACTTAAATGAGAAGGGCATTACCAGATGTCCTTCTGCATTTTGAGTTTTGACCTATTCTTTCATTTAGCAATTGCATGAACTGTATATCATCTTGCGATATGCTCTTTTCCCCTGGCTTTGTATCCTTGAAATCTGATTCAAGGGCTCCGATGACTGCGGCTGGTGTCATTAGAGGCAGTTCCTTGACAGACACACGGTGGCACAGACCTGTCACTTCTGTTGACTTTGCTATGCGCAACGAGCTGCCGACAATGCTCCAACCCAGATCTCTCTTGATGGCGTATGGCTCAACGTCTGGGGCAATCGTAGCCGATTAGGAGTCTAACTGCACAATCCATCGTTCCTATCATTTCCTGTTCAATGCTTTTTAGATGTGTCCACATTTTGGCAGTTTCAGGGAATTTGGGAATGTTCGAGGGAGGTGAAATCTCTGGTATAGGCAGGTGGCAAGTTAATAAAGCTTGATGAAGAGTATCCTCTAACTCTAAGGGTGCACTCACACTAGGCCATCTGGCCGTGGTCGTGGCCGTTTTCACACCTAATACTAGCAAAGACGTTCTAATAAGAAGATACGCCACTTCGCTGAATAAATGAAGGGGTGCAATTAAGCATAGGCCGTGTAAAGGTGAGTGAGAGACCATTCCAGGCCCGGAGTGGCTAATGGGGAGGACCGGGCAATTCCCGGTGGGCCGGTCTGACTTTTGGGCCGCGAGGGCCGGTGTTCAATTATTATTTTTATTTATTTATTTATTTCGGGCCGCGGTGCGGGTACCCCCTAGTGGTAGGAGCCTCACACTGTGCCCACTTGTCGTTGTATTTAGGTCACCCACCCCCCTCAGGACTCCTTGTCCCCCTCCCCCCCGTCAAGACATC
This sequence comes from Gadus morhua, assembly GCF_902167405.1. Taxonomy (NCBI): domain Eukaryota; kingdom Metazoa; phylum Chordata; class Actinopteri; order Gadiformes; family Gadidae; genus Gadus; species Gadus morhua. The sequence goes on from NC_044069.1 coordinate 9,206,752, forward strand.
TGCGCAGGGGGCCGGTACGGGCCTGAAACCCCCTGGCTGAAAAAAGGTCCCACTCCGGCCCTGGTCCATTCACTTTTCTTTACCGCGTAAGAAGTCATACTTTTTTGTTGCATTATAATACTTTATAATATAATTTCATATAATATATTACAATTTAGAACCATATTATATGGTGGAATATTGCAATTTGTATCAAATGTTGGTCAATTCCTCATGAATATTCATGAGCATATTCACAAACACAGCTGGACATGCCACGATAGCTGACAACTACTCACTACTACATTCGCAGATTGAGAGCTGGTGTCCAATTCATCTCATAACTTTTAAAGAAAATAAATATGCATTTTAGGTGCTAAATATATGCCTGCTTTACTCAAATGATGCGTGTTTAAAGGGCACATATCATGAAAACAACACTTTTCCTGGGATTTGGGGTGTTGTTTTGGGCTCCCATACGCATACAAACTTTGAAAAAAGTCTGTACATGATTTTTTGAGTGAGATATGCATTTATAAAAGTACCCCGCCTTCAGTTACCAAACGAGCGAGCCAGTTTCGGCTCCCCCTCCTACGTAGGAAGGGGGCACAGTTGAATACTACCTCCCACTTCCCTACTCCCCTCCAATAAGAGCATAGCTACGATTTTGTGGACCAGCGGACGAGCAGCTCCGGCGGGGGGAACTCGGCGGCAGCCCTGCACAGGGGGTACAATCCCTTTCTCTGCTCCGGAGGAGGAGACATGGAGGAGAAAGCATAGGCGCCGGAACCTATGTGGCCGCGGGGCCAATGGCCACCCCACTTTTCGTGAAAAAAAAAAAGATATATATATTTTTTTTTTTGGCCAAACAATATTTGGCCAAAACATTACTAAGAAACGATATAGTTCATCAATACAGGCAAAGAAAAAATATATATATTTTTGCCTGTATTGATGAACTATTTCGTTTCTTAATAATGTTTTGGCCAAATATTGTTACTATACACACGAACAGTGCTCCGCCTCCCCGCAACCTTTTATTGATTGATTCTAAAACGTTCTCAACAATTCAGCCAATCAAAGTTCTGCAGCAGGTAGCAATCGGGTTGCCATGGCCCATTGGTAAACAAATGAGCACCGCCATACATGTTAACTAACGATCGCATCGATAATTTTTTCTACATCACAATTGCATGCTTTAATAAAGTATTGTTTTACCTACCATTACGAGTCTCGTTTGGTTTAGTAGGGAATTCGCACAATGGCGCTGCTGCTGCTTGCTTATGGCTGGTTCAGACTACACGATTTCAGCCCGATTTTGCCCGGATTCGTTCGTCACACCTAAATTTGCGAGTGGTAGGCCTACACGATTTTGAAAAGTCGGCGACGAGACGAGGTCTTGTAATGTGACATGCTTGCGATCTACACTTTTTTCGTCTCCATTGTTGACATGGAGGGAATCCCGCGAACTGCTGGAGAACACGGGCCGTGTTTACTAACTAGTAAAGAACGAACTAGTAAAGTAAAGACTAGTAGAGATGCGCGGTTGGCGTTCATATCCGCGGACACCGTGGATAATCCACGGGTTGGGTGGATGGCTTGAAAAAAGTAATACTTGGAGGAATTCGCAGTTCGGCCGGGTCGCAGTTGAAATAAATAAATGAATAAGTAGGTTAACATATTGACTAGACAAACGGCAAACTGACAAATTATATTTTTTTATAATCTCCCTGCTTCTGAAATCTCCGCCCAGCGCTCGTCCGCTGGTTTTCCAGAAGCATTCCACTGTGCGATCATCCCTGCTACATATGCCCTCACACATTGTTGAAATCATATGCTGGATGCTTAATTCTTTCTATGTGGCTTTTAGTTAATGATCGGGCTATAATAAGACCATGTTGGCTATGTTCGCTGACAACAGGGGACATTTCAGCAAGCCAACAGGCTTTTTGTCGGGACGCGGAACACGCAACTCAAAATCGGGATGACATTACAGCTCAACCGCGGATCTAGACTTCACTGCACTACGCAGAGGACCGCCACATTATGCCTAGTATAGGAACTCGGGATCCATTGTTATTAACACTTTGTTGCTGCGTTCACGCTGCGTGAAGCACTGCATTAAACACGACCAAAGTTTCTACAGTCAAATCCAAAAGCCATCTATAATAATGATTGCGATGATGATGACGATTATGATGACGATCATGACAATGAAGAAAGTTTTTATGATGATTCAGTGTTTACTATGCGGTGACAACCCATTATTTGGATCACAGCGGTGCTGCAGCGAGCTGTTTCCTATTGGTGATAGGGGCGGCAATTGACGCGAGTGAAATTCGCACCGCGACGCTCCGGCGCGGCTAGGATGATGAGGCTTCACGCGCTGTTTAGACACATGCATGCGCATTTGCCCCCCCCACCAATGAAATCATTCCGGCGCCACTGGGAGAAAGGGATTGTACTCCCGGAGCTGAGCTACCTCCATGTTGTGGTTCATGGACTTCAGAGAGTGAAGGCCAAAGTTCCTTTCCCCCGATTCCTCTCAACCATTGCCAAGATATCCCCCACTACGAGTCTTTACTTGTTGTGGAAGTGCCAGAGATTTCAGATGCAGTCTTTTTGATTCATAATATCATCCGAGGCGCACATAGCTTTTGGCCGTGATGTTAGATATAATATTATTTAAATACCCATATATAATATTATTATTGTTATATTATATTAGATGATATAGATATAGAGCTCCAGGAGTCCGCAAACGGCAACAACAATCCCTTCTCCTCAATGCCGTGATTCAGTCTGACAGCTCATTGGTCATTGGGCAGCATCTCATTTGCATTAAAGCTAAAGACACCAGAAACAGTGCATTCTGAAGGGACTGAAACAGAGGGGAATAGCGGTAGGCGAGATTTTTTTCCCATAAAAGGTATTTCCAGCCAACAGCTTCAAAAACATGTTTTCTAGAATTCAAATACTATGTTTACTTGTTGGGAAAACACCATAATATGTCTCCTCTCCTTTGATAAAACGTCATTAGAAACAGTTTGCTTAGAAGCGATATCAGTCATTAAAGATATCCACTTAAGTCGCCACTACAACTACTACAACTGCTTGTTGGGTTTGAGTTCATTGAGTTGTTGCACTTAATGTTGGGCCACTGTTTTTCAGTTTTTTGACTTCATTGAATGATGATGTATGTGAGCCCTTTGCACTGATAAAAATACTGACCATTCATGTGGCTGTTTGAGCATGGAAAACATGAAATTAATGTATGTTGGTTCAATTAACATACCGTACATAGGTTATGATTCTGGACAATTTTTTAGGTAGTGGCCATCGCCAAAATGCACCAGAATACAGGAAATCATCTACCAAATTCAAAATTATGTAGCTTCTCTCAGCTCACGTATAGTTGAAGTGTGCAGTCATGTGGCCCTCCGATGGTTATGATAAAAAATGTGGCCCTCTTTATCATGAAAGTTGCCCATCCCTGGAATAGCATCATCATCACTGCCAGCTGACATCAGACGCCTTGCTAGAGAAAAACAGTTCCAGCCATCACATTAGGTGAGTCTAGAAATGCAGCAAACATGAGGCTTAGTAACACAGCAGTTATAGACTTTTTTTGTCTTTTTTTTCATCTTTAGTTATGTGTTCATAATGGTACGGCCCTCTGAGGACTTTGGAAAAATTGAAATGGCCCTTGATGTGAAAAAGGTTCCCCACCCCTGGTTTAGAAGTTAAATATTTGAAAGTTGTAGAATAAATTAATATAATTTATATTGGAGTTAATTAGCTAGAAATGTACTTAAAATTTTTAGTCAGTTAATCATTTACATATTTATGTTACACAATTATTACATATGTACATGTTTACATATTTAACAGGATATTCTGTTGAATCTGCCTCTCTGATTCCCTCACGTTTACCTCAGTCTAAATTCTAGCTTCTGATTGGTTAGTTCAGTCACGTGATGGGTCCGAACAAGGAAGTGTTTGAAAATAGATTAAAGATCCCATGCCATGCTATTTATGGATGCTTTAATATAGGTATTAGTTGGCTACAAACACAGTATTCAAAGACGTCCCCGAAATTCAGCCGTGGTGCAGAGTTACAGCCACTCCAAACCAGTCGCACATTGAGCTTCCCCCAAACGCGCTGTTTCGGTGGGCGTGTCAAGGCAGGTCAAGGAGGGGGGTGGGGGTGTGGCCCTGAGCAGCTTGTAGCCACAGTACAATGCGCTCTGGTTACGGTGGGCGTGTCAAGGCAGGTCAAGGAGGGGGGTGGGGGTGTGGCCCTGAGCAGCTTGTAGCCACAGTACCATGCGCTCGCCGCTCTGTTGACGGTGGATGTATCGCAATGGCTCGTAGAAACCCATATTATACATAGATATCTATATAATATAATATAATATATGATGTATATTATCACCTGGCCCTGCATGCGCTCTGTTTATGGTGGATGTATCGCAATGGCTCTTATAAACCCATATTATACATATCTATATCATATAATCTATAATATATATTATCACCTGGCCCTGAGCAGCTTGTAGCCACGGTACCATGCGCTCTGTTTACGGTGGATGTATCGCAATGGCTCTTAGAAACCCATTTTATACATAGATATCTATATCATAATATATATTATCACGGCCAAAAGCTGTGTGAGCCTCCAGACGATCAAACGACCGCGTCTTCTTCAGATTGATGTGGAAGTGGAAGAACCAGAGACGTCGGAGAACCCGACGAAGTCCTTTGCGATTCATTATATCGTCTGCACACAGGTTTTGGCCGTGATAATATGTATTATTTGATATAGATATCTATGTATTATCTGATATTATTTAGATGTAGAGCCCCAGGACTGTAACGCTGCTGGAGTTATTAGGATCTAAACAACACGTCGGACTCTCGTCTGGTATTTCTACAACGAGACTCGTAGTGGGGGTTATCTCAGCCATGGTTGAGAATGAATTGGGGGAAAGGAACTTTGGCTTTGACTCCCTGAAGTACATGAACCACGACATGGAGGAGAAGGGGATTGTTGGCCGCGAATGTATCCCGCTTGAGCCCTGCTTCCCGCCGCCTCGGCAGTGGTCAGCGCTAATCACCGCCTCCTGAAGCGGTGGTCCATCGGCAGCGAGGCTCCGGCGGGAGACGACCGCGGTCAACAATCCCTTTCTCCTCCATGTTGTGGTTCATGCCTACTTCAGGGAGTCAAAGCCAATGTTCCTTTCCCCCAATTCATTCTCAACCATGGCTGAGATAACCCCCACTACGAGTCTCGTTGTAGAAATACCAGAGACGAGAGTCCGACGTGTTATGCGCCATCACACCAACAGCAGAACGGTTATCGAAATAACAAGGAAGTGTACAACACTTGCGTTACAGTCCTGGAGCTCTATATCTAAATAATATCATATAATACATAGATATCTATATCAAATAATGCATATTATCACGGCCAAAAGCTGTGTGCACGTCCAGACGATATAATGAATCACAAAGGACTTCGTCGGGTTCTCCGACGTCTCTGGTTCTTCCACTTCCACATCAATCTGTAGTAGACAGAACCGCGCGCTGCCTGCTGCCTGCTGCCGGCGCAAGGCACCACCGCCCGGCTGCCCGCTGCCGGGCGGTGGTGCTTCGCGGCGGTGGTGCCTCGCGCCGCGGCAACTGGCGGCAGGCAGCATGTCGCAGTTCATGTACTTCGATGTTGTTCTGCCATTGCATTCAAAATTCTGTAACTAGCCTGTAACTACGAACTAAGCAACTACCATACACGTATTAGCATTTAGCACTAGCTCAATCACGACTCCTTCAGAATTCTTGTGGGTGGTTACGAACCAACCAAGTGGGCAGGGCCATGAATAATAGTTTGACAACGCTACGTCACAGTGTCACCTTATCCAGATTGGCTCATTTCTTCTGCCTTTTTCCTTTCATTGCCTGTTGCATTCAGCAGACACACTGCATAGATTTCAAACTTACCACAGCTCACAAACTTATTCAGACCTATGTTATTTAACAAACAACAGGAAAAATGTGATTTTAATGGCATGGGCTCTTTAACGGCGATATTTCTTTTATCGCGCGATAAAAGTTTTGCGTTAACGCAGCCGTTAACGGCCCACCACTAGTCTTTATACAATTTATTCGTTACCAGCATTCGTAGTGTTGATCAGCAGAGAAATAGTCTGCAAAGACGTTTGACGTCGCTTAGCAACGGAAGAAGCTGGGGTTGACAAGTTACCGGACTACAACCCATGCAAGTGAACGGAGCGTTCCACGGCATCGAGAAGACCCATGTAATAAAGGCCTATAATATTTCTGTTTATGGCATTGATTTCTCCTCAGATTAGGCCAATAAAGCAATGATTTAAAAAAAACTAAAAAACTAAAACGCTCGATCAAAGGCCCGGCCCGACCCGGCCCGAGGATAGTGGTGGGAAATATAAAACCTGTCTTGTATCTAGTTGAGGCCGACAAATACTAATTGAAACGGTATATTTCGTTAGATAAAATCAAGTTAAAATTTAGGAAATGATTACATGCATCTCTTCTCCATAATATTCAACCCTGGAAAAATTGAAATGGCCCTTGATGTGAAAAGGTTCCCCACCCCTGGTTTAGAAGTTAAATATTTGAAAGTTGTAGAATAAATTAATATAATTTATATTGGAGTTAATTAGCTAGAAATGTACTTACAATTTTTAGTCAGTTAATCATTTACATATTTATGTTACACAATTATTACATATTTACATGTTTACATATTTAACAGGATATTCTGTTGAATCTGCCTCTCTGATTCCCTCACGTTTACCTCAGTCTAAATTCTAGCTTCTGATTGGTTAGTTCAGTCACGTGATGGGTCCGAACAAGGAAGTGTTTGAAAATAGATTAACGGCGATATTTATTTTATCGCGCGGTAAAAGTAGTTTCAACTTCCAGGGTCGAAATTCCGGCGAGCCCGGGGGAGGCGACGGCCGGCTCCGAGGGGAACGGGCCCTCACCACCATATAATAAAATAATATTAAAATTCCAATTCATCGTTCAGGGTAGAGGGACCGCTGGCAAGCTGCTGCCGCGCCTCCCCTGATTTACCTTATTTTCGTTATTCTGATGCTTCGTATCGATTCATCAAGTTTAGTCTTTTATGAATGTTGGACCTTAAATCCTTCTGCTTGATTCGGCTCGCTCGATCTTCCACTCTGCGATACTGAAATAGCAGATTGTCTGCCTGCCTGCTGCTACTGCCTCACACGTTAGCCAGAAGTTAGCTCCGGCGGCACAGGGCTCACCTGTCAGGACTCCTGTGGCTCCTCTCCGCACTGTGGCTGGATAGCCTGCGCCGGTGTGCCCCAATCGCGGAGGACGCCACCTCCCTGCTACCCCGCTATCCGACAGTGTTCACCTGCTGGCCGGCTAGACTGCTGCTAAACCCCCGGCGCCGTCCAACTGGCTTCCCCGTCTCCAGCATGAGTACAACCGGCACGCTCCACTCCTCTGCCTCCACTGTGCTGGCTCTGTGGCTTCACCATAATCGCCTGGATCATCTACCGCTGGCTTACGCCGCTGCCGACTTCACAACATGTGGATTTTTTACCTGTTCCTCTGGATTGCGCTATGTTTGACTCACGAGCGCATCTCTGCCGCTCCGTTAATCAGTAACGGAGATGTTATGTTTCCGGATCTTCTCAAGGACCCCCCCGCCTCAGCTTGCATCCCACCACGACATTCTCAAACGACCAAAATACATCCACGAGGCTCTGGACGGAATTTTCAGCACTCGCAACAGCAACAAAAACATCCGCTCCTTCTGTTCCACTGTGCCCCTGCCCCCTTCTTGCACAGCCTGTACTGTCAGTCATAACAATCACAGTGTACTGTCCCCTCTGCTCAAAGCAACCTGCTACAAAGCACTCACCTGAAACTCTGTCTGCTGAACACCAGATCCCTCAGTAATAAGGCCCTTTTGATAAATGACTTTATTGTTGACCAGAGCCTAGACATTCTCTGCCTCACTGAGACCTGGCAACAACCAAACGACTTCTTCCATCTAATGAGGCTGTCCCCCCAAGTTTTTCTTTTATTAGTAAACCCCGGGTTACTGGGAGGGGCGGTGGCCTCGCTCTCCTCCACCGTGATAACAACAAAGTCACCACTGTCACAGTCCCCCATCACTCCTCCTTTGAATGTCTAGCTGTAAAACTCACAGGCCCCAAACCCACTATCATTGTCATCATTTATAGACAACCAAAACCCTCTGCCGTCTTCCTCAATGAATTCTCATCTCTACTTACATCTGTATGTGCAATGTCCCCCACTGTTATCCTCCTTGGTGATTTCAACATCCACATTGACAACCCATCCTGTATTTTTGCCAACATGTCACCATCCCAACCCATAACAAAGGTCACATTCTGGATTTAATCTGCTGCACTGACATCACTCCCACTAACCTTGATGTCATTGATTTCCCCATCTCCGACCACAAAGCTGTACTTTTTGACATTCATACCCAACTACACAAAACCAAGGAACAACGGACCATCTCCTTCACAAACATCAAACATATCAACACCACAGACTCCAACCCTCCCCCAGCATCCTCCCTGACTGACCTGGTGACTTACTACAATAACTGCCTCTCCTCTTCCGTCACAACCCTGGCCCCCCTGAAAACCCGCTCAGTCTCATTCACCCACACTGCTCCCTGGTTCACTCCTCATCTGTGCCAGCTCAAAGCCACTGGCGGTCGACTGGAGCGACTCTACAATAAGACTCAACTCACTGTACACCAAATGTATTCAGACCACCTCCATCACTATAAGAATGCTCTCACCACTGCCAAAACCTCATACTACTCCAACCTCATCAAGACTGGTACAGGTAACAGCAGAGTCCTCTTCTCAAAAGTCAGCCACTTACTTCAGCCTCCTAAAACCCTCCCTCCAGACATTTCCACCACCAAGTGCACTGCGTTCCTGGACTTCTTCAGCTCTAAAATCAACACCATTCACCAACAACTGGCCTCATCCCGCACCCCCTCTGATGACCCACCCTGGATGATCACCTCTGGCCAACCTCTCATCAGCTCCCTCTCTGACTACACACCAGTAACAGAACAGACCGTCTCAGAACTCCGCAAAGCCAAAACCACCACCTGTCAGCTCGATCCTCTTCCCACCTCCCTTGTCAAAGCATGTCTACCGTCCATCTCCCCCATGATCACCAACATAATAAACTCCTCCCTCACTACTGGTACTGTACCCCCCACTCTCAAGCTGGCTGCCATCACTCCCATCCTGAAAAAACCTGGTGCTGACCCAACTGACCTTAACCATTACCGGCCCATCTCCAATCTCCCTTTCATCTCCAAAACACTTGAAAGGGTGGTTGCCGCACAACTACAGTCCCACCTTGACACAAACAATCTCCAAAAACCGTTCCAATCTGGCTTCCGTCGAAAACACAGCACTGAAACAGCCCTAGTCGAAATCACCAACGACCTCCTCTGTGCAGCCGACTGGATTACTCACCATTCTCATCCTCCTCGATCTCAGCGCAGCATTCGACACCATCTCCCACCCTCTGCTCCTGGACCGCCTGGCAGGCATTGGGATCACTGGTGCTGCACTCTCCTGGTTCACATCCTACCTCACCGGCCGTCAACAATTTGTTCAAATAAGCAACCACAAGTCTGGGTGTTCAGGTGTCTCACTGGGTGTCCCCCAGGGGTCAGTCTTGGGTCCACTCCTGTTGGACCACTTACCTCCTCCCGCTGGGCACACTCCTCCGTCACCATGGGGTCTATTTTCACTGCTACGCTGACGACACACAGGTCTACATCTCCACCAAACCCACCGCTGCCATCCCCCCCCACCTCCCTCATCACCTGCCTGGAAGATATCCGGAGCTGGATTAGAAGGAACTTCCTGAAACTCAATGGAAACAAGACAGAGGCCCTGCTCATCGGCTCCAAATCCACCCTCACCAAATCACAACACACCCCAGCTCCACTTATAATCATCGATGGATTCCCAGTACCCTTCTCCTCCAAAGTCAAGAGCCTCGGCGTCATACTGGACAAAACCCTCTCATTCGCACCACATATTCAAAACATCACCCGGACTGCATTTTTCCACCTCCGCAACATCGCCAGACTACACCCATCACTGACCCGATCCTGCACTGAAATCCTGTCAACGCATAGACTACTGCAACGCCCTCCTCACCGGACTCCCCACCAAACGTATCAACAGACTGCAGATCATTCAGAACTCAGCCACCCGGATCATCACCCGCACCAAATCATCTGACCACATCACCCCTGTCCTCATCCAGCTTCACTGGCTCCCAGTACACTACAACATCCAATACAAAATCATACTCCTCACCTACAAAGCTCTCTGCAACCTAGCCCCCAGTTACCTCTGCGACCTCCTCCAAGAATACACTCCCTCCGCTCAACCTCTGCTGGACTACTATGTATCCCCACATCATGACTCATTACAATATGTGCCCGGTCATTCAGTTGTTCAAGACCCAGGCTCTGGAACTCCCTCCCCCCACACATAAAACATTCAGACACAATTACAACCTTCAAGTCACAACTCAAAACTCACCTGTTCAAACTCGGACACAACGTCTAACTGGTCACTGTCTTGATTATTTATTTGTTTTGTTTTTGTTGTTTTTCCACAATGTCTTGTATTTAACGATTTATGATGATTTTTATGCTCTGTAAGGTGACCTTGGGTGCCATGAAAGGCGCCTCTAAATTAAATGTATTATTACCACCGAGTTCCCCGATCCACACGACAAGGGGGTCCGGTCCGCCCAGTCCGGATCGCAGGGGCCGTCCCCCCACCGCACCACGGACACCTTAACGGCGTCTGAGCAGAACGACCCACCCGATAGTTCTCCCCTCACCGAGTTCTCGGACTTCTTACCGCCATTGGGGGAAGGTACTACTCGGCCGGGCCAGTTCGCCAGTGCTCAACTGCAGGACGACGCCCTAAAGCATGCTTGGAGCCACGTGCTCGCCCACGACGGACAAACCCGGGACTCGGTGAGTTGCTTACTGCACCCACATTTTAGCACCAGGGGGGGGGGCTGCTCTACAGGGTAGTGGAAAAAGAGGGGGAGGAGACGGAACAATTAGTGGTCCCGCGACCATACGTCAGTAAGGTGCTCTTTATGGCCCACACACACCTCCTGGGAGCGCACCTGCATGGCACCATCTGGGCATGGACAAAACCCGGGACCGGGTCTTAGCGAGGTTTTACTGGCCAGGGGTAAAGAGGGATCCCCTGCGCCCACCGGTAAGTATTTGCCAACGCTGCCGAAGATGACACACTTTTTTACGGCTACTGTTGAGGATACAGACAGGAACAAGAACGTCCGAAGTGTTGAACATACCGCAACAGCAGAAGCAGCAGGAGCTGTGAAGTGGCGCTAGGTGAAGACCTGTGAGAAGACGTCAATAAGTAGGACTCTGTAGTCCTTTTTCCATCAAAAAGATAATGCGCTTTAAAATGATGCGCATCAAAAGTTAGTGCGACATATGTGATGGAAAAAGGGTTATATCGCTCTAACGCCGATTTTGTCGCACTAAGTTAATTCGCTCTGCAGAGGTGGTTTTGGGAAAGTTCTAGCGACATAAAAGTAATGGAAAACGGCTGAAGCGATATAGAATGTCGCGCATGCGCATTGTTGATGGAAAATCATCTAGCGGGTCAGAAAAATGCGCTTCAACACGGGGCATTGTGACACAATTTTAATTCGCTATAATCATTCTGTCGATGGAAAACCGTTTAGGCGCTTCTTATGTCGCTACAAATTAATTCGCTTTAAGAGTTAATTCGCTTGAAAATCTGATGGAAAAAGGACTTGTCAGAAGCGTGTGATGTGGAGAACAATATATCTATCGTCACTCATAGACTCTCTCTCTCTCTCTCTCTCTCTCTCTCTCTCTCTCTCTCTCTCTCTCTCTCTCTCTCTCGTACATAGGTAGGTTTGAAATGTTCAATCTCAACTGTAATGTCAATTCACTTACAATATCCTGTATCTTGTACATGGGTTTGTTTGTAGAATGATTGAAATGAAAATCTCAAGTGCAATGCAAATTGCAACCTAACTCACACATAGGCTACAAAGTAAATTATTCATCTTGGCAATTTTTAAGTATATGGCTGTTTGGGATGTTTTGCTAAGTATATGGCTGTTTGTGGGGTTTTACCCTAACTACTTGTCTTGCTGGTTACATTGATGTTGATTTGATAAACAGTGCTGATTTTCCTGGCATTTTGGTAAAGACAGGTGTTATTTGAAACCTTATTGTCTTTTGGGTTCCATTGTGACTATTAGTTTGTGTACTGCTACACTTTGTGTGTTCTTTGCTTTCCATCTTTATTTTGGAGTACAGAAGTGTATGCAGGGTTTAAAGGGGAAGGTATTTTTTTTCTCATCTCCAACCTTTGCAACCGGGGTTTCACCGAGCATGATGGGAGTGGGCGGAGCGGCGTTTCTCCTGAAGTCTACCACCATCTCCCGTGCGTTGAGCTCCAGGTTTTTGCAGCTGCACCAGCTCTGTAGCCGCTCGATCTCCCTCCTGTATTCAGACTCGTCCCCCCTGGAGATGAGGTTCACCAGGGTGGTGTCGTCTGCAAACTTCAGGAGCTTGACCAACGGTTGGAGGGACGTGCAGCTGTGGGTGTACAGGGAAAACATGGCTGGACACAGGACACAGCCCTGCGGGAAGCCAGTTCTTGTGGACCTGGAGCTGGTAAATACTCTTCCCCAGCTTCACCCGCTGAGACCTGTTGGTCAGGAAGTCGGTAATCCACTTACAGGTAGAGACCGGCACCTGCAGCAGGGTGTTGGTAAGCACCGGGGCCAGCTGGTCGGCACAGTGCTTCAGGGCTGAGGGAGAGACGGAATCCGGACCGGCAGCCTTCCGGTGATTCTGACTCCTAAACCGATTTTGCACCTGCATCTCTGTGACAGAGAAGGGGGGTGACGAGGAGGGAGAGAGGGGAGGAGGCGGGGGAGGAGTAGCAGGGGAACGATGGCCCTGCTTGGGTGCAGGGGTGGTTGTGTCCTGGGGGTGTGGAGGGAGGGGGCCGGGGGGAACTCCTTCTCAAACCTGCAATAGAACTCATTGAGCTCGTTGGCAAGGGGGAGGCTGTTGGGTGCCTGCGGGGGCTTTGGTTTGTAGTTGGTGATCTTCTTGAGGCCTTTCTAGACCGAGGAGGGATTCCCTTCAGAAAGTTGTTGCTGCAGTCTCTCAAAACTACAGCAAATCTGTCCGGGTACTGGCGTTCCACACTCATTAACTGCTCGTCCAGTGTGTCTACTGCTGCGGTGACGTCAGCAGAAGGCGGAATTTAAACGCACACGAGAATGAATGAGCTGAACTCACAGGGGGGATAAAATGGCTGACAGAGGATGAAGAGGGATTCTATTTCAGTGGAACAGTTTTCCAGAATCACTGTTACATCCGAACTCCAGCGATCGTTAACAAAAACCAGTACTCCACCTCCACGCGACTTGTTCACTGCCTCGAAGTCCCTGTCCACCCGGAACGTAGAGAAGCCTTCCAACTCCACAGACCAATCAGGTATAGCTGGCGACCGACGGGTCTCCACGAACGCAAACACAGCCGAGGAATGAAAGTCCTTGCTCCTCGCTATGAGACACTGGAGTTCGTCCATTTTATTCTATGGTGATTTTCTCTACTCTAGATTTGTATACTGATAGAGCTGACTTATCAGAACAGGATACAGGCAGAAATTAAAGTCACCCCCTATAAGAATTTATTGCCGTTCTCATGACACCTTCAAGAATATATCTTGAACAAATGGTTCATCGACATAGTTGGGTGCCTAAAAATTTAAGAGAGTCCAGGGTTCTGAGTATATCTGACAATTCACTAAAACATATCTCCCCTATGTATCAACAACGGTTTCTCCAATTGTTACACACCCTAATCTTCTGCGATGCAATACTAATCTTTCTTTCTTTCTTTCTTTCTTTCTTTCTTTCTTTCTTTCTTTCTTTCTTTCTTTCTTTCTTTCTTTCTTTCTTTCTTTCTTTCTTTCTTTCTTTATATTTTGATAATATTTCCCCATACAAGATATAGAGGGGTCTACATTTAAAATATTTTTCGATGACACTAGACAAGAACAAATATGATAGCTTAATCTTTTTATTTAAGAGAATAGTCTTTTGTTTACAAGCAAAGTGCATGATATCTTAATTAGAAATACTCTGTTGTGATTAAATAGCAATTCATTTAGTAATATATATTATTCATTTGTTTGTTTATCTTGGTTAATATAATTCTGTGGTTAACATGGTTAATAGGGTTAATAATGTTTCTTAGTTAAAATGGTTCTTATGTGTTGTCTTGGGTTTGTCTTGAGTGAACACCCAAGTCCTATGATCAGCTTGAAACGAGTAGCCATGAGAGAAGTGCCATCGAAGATATGATGAAGGCACTGCTTTTGTTCATTCCACTTGAAACTCCCCCCGTCACTGTACGAAAGAGTAACAATGTACTTGATTAGTTAGTGAAATATCTTAAATCACCAGTCATCAGTCAGTCTTAAAATCACCTCCACATTTCCATCGTTTTAGAACTGTGAAAAAGGGATGAGAGTATTGGAAAGACAATGCAATGTCTAGCATGATAAGATGCTTGGTGTTTTACCTAGCAGTGGTATAACTATATCAAGGGTGTGTAAATCAATCTATCCGTCAATCATCCTTCAGTTCACCTATCCCATGACAACCATGCTTCAGGATTTAGAATCGTCCTAAACCTTTTTACTTCCATCTAACTACTTAATTGCATTCATTTGCGGCTAAATAATTAAAAATGTGGGATGAAGTAATTTCCTAACAATTAAACGTTACACAAACAAAGAGGACTCAATTAGTAGGAAAGATTCAGAAGAAAATCATTGTATTATCATTTTAAAAATGACACACACACACACACACACACACACACACACACACACACACACACACACACACACACACACACACACACACACACACACACACCCGCATCACACTTATTTTACAAATGTGTTTGCATATCTTACCTATACCATTAACAGTAATAGAGTTGGTTTCAATGTCAAAAGCTGTGATGGTTCCTGCGGCATCGGTCAGAACTCTGGCTATCTGGTCACTAGAAGGAGCTGAACTGAACTTTGCGTCCATGGTGGTGATGATCGATCCTTGGCTAGGGAAAAAAATTGTAGCACATATCTTTGTTTTAAATTGATGTACTAACCAGTGAACTGAGACACATGAATGCCAAGCCAAACTTTAATATGTTAATATGTATACATAATGTGTAATATAATGTGTATGCGAAAATTTAATTCTAGTTATCTTATTTTGTAAAACACAGTTTAGAACGTTGACATTTTCCAAGTAACATTTTATTTTAATATCATAGAATGCCACCCGAGGCTTCAAAAGGTACCTGAAAGTTACCACTTGCAAGCTAGTGAAGGAACCAAAAGCTCTTCTGAACAAGGGTTCGAGCTGCACAGAGGAAAAGACAGTTAGAATAAGAAGGCTTTGTTCATTTCAAGGAATACCAAATAAGCACTGTGTTATTCACCGCTGACATCTGTTAAAATTCTGTGTATCACCTACTTAACATAGCTTTGCAGAGTAGCAACAAGTGATACGGGATGGATCCCTCATTTAGATAATTATCAAAGGCAAATGTTGTTTAAGGAGCAACTTGGTTCCCATGTAAGCCGCCCAGGTGCTCAAAATGTTATTACCGCAGATGTGATGGTTGTGGCTCGATTTTGGAAGGCTGCTGATGAGGGATTCAAAAGGTCTGCTGTAAATGTGTCTCTGACAGAACGGAATCCAAATCGGACGTTAGCCAACGCTACTGCAGCAGTGGTTGTGGTTTGAGTTGGGGCCGGTAGTTGGGCATTTGTAGCAGGTGGTTGGGCTGTTGTAGCCGTTGGTTTGGCAGTTATTGTCAGTGGTTGGGCAGTTGTTGGGGCAATCGTTGTGGTAGTGGTAACAACTCCTGTAAAGACGCATTTTGGGTTTTTGCGTTTAGTAATTTACGTTTATGATATGATATACACTGTATGTGATACATTTTATTGAAATTTAAGAACTTACTTTCGACAACAATAGTGGTAGCATCAATTTGGAGACTATCAGTGGAGTTGTCCATTGCAGCATTTCTCAAGACATTTGCAACTTCCTCTGCTGGCGGAATACTTTCACTTGGGGCAGTATTATTGAACACAAGCTCCAAAACGGTTTCAGTGTTGGCCATACGTCGACCTCCGGCAGGTCTGGAAAAACAGGTTATCATTACGATTGCAACAATTCAAATTTTATGTCAGAAAGCTGGTTCAGAGACAGGGGTACAGCGATTAATTGGCATACGAGACTTGGAATGGAGTATATTATCATTCGCATTGTGGTGAGGCCACAAAATGCCTTGCAAAAATATCTGTAGGCCTAGATATATTTACAGTCATGAGGAGGTTTCCAAGGTTTTACCTGAATCCAATGACAATAACGCGGATGAAAAGGAATCCATATTCTGCCCTGTAGATAGCATTACACTAAGGAGAAAACATTGAAATGTAAAAAAACATTGAAATGGCTTTCAAAGTAGATTATATCAAATCTGTATGAAATGTCAAGAGAAACAAAACGATCAATACAAAATAACTAGCCAATATTTCAAATTCTTCGAACACCAGGTTACATTCATTTTTTTAATCAACCACAACTGTGTCCAACTCACCGTTGTAACAACGATCAACTGCAGTGCAATAAACTGCTGACTGCTCGGGTTTGATAATTGTTCGTCGTAAGTTTGTGTTAACGTAACCGACAAACTGAAGGTCGGAGCAGGGGCTGATGGTGCGGTCGGAGGACTGGTGGTCGTCATGAGGCTGGTCGTGGATTCGCTGGAAGGTGTTTGGGTGGAACCCATGGTGCTGCTTGCTGTGGAAGATGTTTGGGTGGAACCCATGGTGCTGCTTGCTGTGGAAGATGTTTGGGTGGAACCCATGGTGCTGCTTGCTGTGGAAGATGTTTGGGTGGAACCCATGGTGCTGCTTGCTGTGGAAGATGTTTGGGTGGAACCCATGGTGCTGCTTGCTGTGGAAGATGTTTGGGTGGAACCCATGGTGCTGCTTGCTGTGGAAGATGTTTGGGTGGAACCCATGGTGCTGCTTGATGTGGAAGATGCTCCAGTTGTGACCGTGACAGGAGCAACATTTACAGTTGGGGTGGGAACCGATACGTCTGTTGTGATGGTTGGTGTAACAGAAGAGACGATTGTGCTTGTGATGGGTGCCTTGGTTGAGCTTGGTGTGAGAGTTCCTGTAAACGTTGTATTTATATATTTAGAAAAGCGAGGAAAGTGAATCCGTTGCTATTTCTTTGATCTTGCATACTGTACCTATGACTAGGATAGAGTCATGATCAACTGAGATTCTGTCGAACCCTTACCCTAACCCCATAACTTTTATCATAATATCCAGAATGGAAATTGTAATCATACCTGTGACAAAATAATCTGTAGTTGGAACTGAGGGTGCTGTAGCTGGAGTTGGCGTAGTTGTAGTTGCTGTTGCTGCTGTCGTCGGAGTTGCTGTTGGGATTTGCGTTTCTGAGAAGGAACATGTTACTTGTAACTATGTATTTATACAAACCTTTGTTTTACTTTTGTTATTGGAAATATTATTTTTTATCAAATATGGAAAGTGTGACCATACCTGTGACAACAATAGATTCAGGATCAAAGGAGAATCCGCCAGCGGAGGTGTTGGTTGCTGCCGTCGTCATGGTCTCCAGTACATCGGCAGTTGAAACGGTCACTTCAGGTGATGCTGTGTTATTGAAAACAAGCTCCACCTCTATTGTAGTGTTTCCATCGATGGACGGGCTGAAAAACAGATTGCCATCATTATGAGACCATTCAACTTGAAATCAACTTGAAAGCTTGATGCTCTAGCTTACAGTTGGGGAACATATACCATCATGTTTAGCTTATAATGCATGCAACAGAACTTATTCTTTGACCCTATGGTGCCTGGATCTTAATATTATCGTTCAGATCGTTTCAATCAGCCTTTATCATTGTGCGTTGTGATTAACCCTAAACTACATCGGTACAATTGCTACTTTTCAGAAATTAAGAACAATGATTGAAATTTGTCAACAGGACCTATATTCATATGGAAAATTGGTTATTTAAGAAGGATCATTTACCTGAATCCAAGGACAAGAGTGGTGATGAAAACCGACCCATAGGCCTCCTGGAAGATCGCATCGCACTATGGGAACAGCATACACAATTTTAAAAGATGGACAACCCCTTAAAAATGAATGCAATCAATGCAAATCCCTCTGAAGTTAAAGGTTCGTAAAATGACGTCTCAATTCCCGACTGTATGAAATCCAAATAAACCCTGTAAAGGTTTTTGGAATTATCTAGTGTAGTGCTGTGTGCATTACCGCTCATGAGGCCAGACATGTAAAAGGTTTCACCAGATGAAAGCAAACCACAACGACAAATATGGCAAACACGCTGAACGAATCAAGTAATATTGAATGCATCGCAAGGTTATCGAAGGACGAGAGGCAAAAAAGGGCAACGTGAAAGACTTCAAGTTTGAAATGATATCAACTTACAGATGTCACAACAGTTGTTTGCAGTTCTTGAAACTCTGCAGTCGTTTGGTTTGTTAACTCTGCAGTGAAAGGCTTTGATAGTGTAGCCTCTACCGTGAAAGACACAGTAGGAACTGAGGGTTCTGGAGTTGCCGTAGTTGTTGTTGGTGCTGTCGTTGAGGTTGGCGTTTCTGAGAAGGAACATGTCACTTGTAACTATGTATTTGTACATGCATAAGCGCAAGAATCAGGGAAAAGCCACATACTTGAGCAACAAGTTATTGGTTACGAGCAAAGTGCTGTTACTTTTATCATTGGATGAAATACGGAAAATGTGACCATACCTGTGACAACAATAGATTCAGGATCAAAGGAGAATCCGCCAGCGGAGGTGTTGGTTGCTGCCGTCGTCATGGTCTCCAGTACATCGGCAGTTGAAACGGTCACTTCAGGTGATGCTGTGTTATTGAAAACAAGCTCCACCTCTATTGTAGTGTTTCCATCGATGGACGGGCTGAAAAACAGATTGCCAACATTATGAGACCATTCAACTTGAAATCAACTTGAAAGCTTGATGCTCTAGCTTACAGTTGGGGAACATATACCATCATGTTTAGCTTATAATGCATGCAACAGAACTTATTCTTTGACCCTATGGTGCCTGGATCTTAATATTATCGTTCAGATCGTTTCAATCAGCCTTTATCATTGTGCGTTGTGATTAACCCTAAACTACATCGGTACAATTGCTACTTTTCAGAAATTAAGAACAATGATTGAAATTTGTCAACAGGACCTATATTCATATGGAAAATTTGGTTATTTAAGAAGGATCATATACCTGAATCCAAGGACAAGAGTGGTGATGAAAACCGACCCATAGGCCTCCTGGAAGATCGCATCGCACTATGGGAACAGCATACACAATTTTAAAAGATGGACAACCCCTTAAAAATGAATGCAATCAATGCAAATCCCTCTGAAGTTAAAGGTTCGTAAAATGACGTCTCAATTCACGACTGTATGAAATCCAAATAAACCCTGTAAAGGTTGTTGGAATTATCTAGTGTAGTGCTGTGTGCATTACCGCTCATGAGGCCAGACATGTAAAAGGTTTCACCAGATGAAAGCAAACCACAACGACAAATATGGCAAACACGCTGAACGAATCAAGTAATATGGAATGCATCGCAAGGTTATCGAAGGACGAGAGGCAAAAGAGGGCAACGTGAAAGACTTCAAGTTTGAAATGATATCAACTTACAGATGTCACAACAGTTGTTTGCAGTTCTTGAAACTCTGCAGTCGTTTGGTTTGTTAACTCTGCAGTGAAAGGCTTTGATAGTGTAGCCTCTACCGTGAAAGACACAGTAGGAACTGAGGGTTCTGGAGTTGCCGTAGTTGTTGTTGGTGCTGTCGTTGAGGTTGGCGTTTCTGAGAAGGAACATGTTACTTGTAACTATGTATTTGTACATGCATAAGCGCAAGAATCAGGGAAAAGCCACATACTTGAGCAACAAGTTATTGGTTACGAGCAAAGTGCTGTTACTTTTATCATTGGATGAAATATGGAAAATGTGACCATACCTGTGACAACAATAGATTCAGGATCAAAGGAGAATCCGCCAGCGGAGGTGTTGGTTGCTGCCGTCGTCATGGTCTCCAGTACATCGGCAGTTGAAACGGTCACTTCAGGTGATGCTGTGTTATTGAAAACAAGCTCCACCTCTATTGTAGTGTTTCCATCGATGGACGGGCTGAAAAACAGATTGCCATCATTATGAGACCATTCAACTTGAAAGCTTGATGCTCTAGCTTACAGTTGGGGAACATATACCATCATGTTTAGCTTATAATGCATACAACAGAACTTATTCTTTGACCCTATGGTGCCTGGATCTGAATATTATCGTTTAGATCGTTTCAATCAGCCTTTATCATTGTGCGTTGTGATTAACCCTAAACTACATCGGTACAATTGCTACTTTTCAGAAATTATGAACAATGATTGAAATTTGTCAACAGGACCTATATTCATATGGAAAATTTGGTTATTTAAGAAGGATCATTTACCTGAATCCAAGGACAAGAGTGGTGATGAAAACCGACCCATAGGCCTCCTGGAAGATCGCATCGCACTATTGGAACAGCATACACAATTTTAAAAGATGGACAACCCCTTAAAAATGAATGCAATCAATGCAAATCCCTCTGAAGTTAAAGGTTCGTAAAATGACGTCTCAATTCACGACTGTATGAAATCCAAATAAACCCTGTAAAGGTTTTTGGAATTATCTAGTGTAGTGCTGTGTGCATTACCGCTCATGAGGCCAGACATGTAAAAGGTTTCACCAGATGAAAGCAAACCACAACGACAAATATGGCAAACACGCTGAACGAATCAAGTAATATGGAATGCATCGCAAGGTTATCGAAGGACGAGAGGCAAAAGAGGGCAACGTGAAAGACTTCAAGTTTGAAATGATATCAACTTACAGATGTCACAACAGTTGTTTGCAGTTCTTGAAACTCTGCAGTCGTTTGGTTTGTTAACTCTGCAGTGAAAGGCTTTGATAGTGTAGCCTCTACCGTGAAAGACACAGTAGGAACTGAGGGTTCTGGAGTTGCCGTAGTTGTTGTTGGTGCTGTCGTTGAGGTTGGCGTTTCTGAGAAGGAACATGTCACTTGTAACTATGTATTTGTACATGCATAAGCGCAAGAATCAGGGAAAAGCCACATACTTGAGCAACAAGTTATTGGTTACGAGCAAAGTGCTGTTACTTTTATCATTGGATGAAATATGGAAAATGTGACCATACCTGTGACAACAATAGATTCAGGATCAAAGGAGAATCCGCCAGCGGAGGTGTTGGTTGCTGCCGTCGTCATGGTCTCCAGTACATCGGCAGTTGAAACGGTCACTTCAGGTGATGCTGTGTTATTGAAAACAAGCTCCACCTCTATTGTAGTGTTTCCATCGATGGACGGGCTGAAAAACAGATTGCCATCATTATGAGACCATTCAACTTGAAAGCTTGATGCTCTAGCTTACAGTTGGGGAACATATACCATCATGTTTAGCTTATAATGCATGCAACAGAACTTATTCTTTGACCCTATGGTGCCTGGATCTTAATATTATCGTTTAGATTGTTTCAATTAGCCTTTATCATTGTGCGTTGTGATTAACCCTAAACTACATCGGTACAATTGCTACTTTTCAGAAATTAAGAACAATGATTGAAATTTGTCAACAGGACCTATATTCATATGGAAAATTTGGTTATTTAAGAAGGATCATTTACCTGAATCCAAGGACAAGAGTGGTGATGAAAACCGACCCATAGGCCTCCTGGAAAATCGCATCGCACTATGGAAACAGCATACACAATTTTAAAAGATGGACAACCCCTTAAAAATGAATGCAATCAATGCAAATCCCTCTGAAGTTAAAGGTTCGTAAAATGACGTCTCAATTCACGACTGTATGAAATCCAAATAAACCCTGTAAAGGTTGTTGGAATTATCTAGTGTAGTGCTGTGTGCATTACCGCTCATGAGGCCAGACATGTAAAAGGTTTCACCAGATGAAAGCAAACCACAACGACAAATATGGCAAACACGCTGAACGAATCAAGTAATATGGAATGCATCGCAAGGTTATCGAAGGACGAGAGGCAAAAGAGGGCAACGTGAAAGACTTCAAATTTGAAATGATATCAACTTACAGATGTCACAACAGTTGTTTGCAGTTCTTGAAACTCTGCAGTCGTTTGGTTTGTTAACTCTGCAGTGAAAGGCTTTGATAGTGTAGCCTCTACCGTGAAAGACACAGTAGGAACTGAGGGTTCTGGAGTTGCCGTAGTTGTTGTTGGTGCTGTCGTTGAGGTTGGCGTTTCTGAGAAGGAACATGTCACTTGTAACTATGTATTTGTACATGCATAAGCGCAAGAATCAGGGAAAAGCCACATACTTGAGCAACAAGTTATTGGGTACGAGCAAAGTGCTGTTACTTTTATCATTGGATGAAATATGGAAAATGTGACCATACCTGTGACAACAATAGATTCAGGATCAAAGGAGAATCCGCCAGCGGAGGTGTTGGTTGCTGCCGTCGTCATGGTCTCCAGTACATCGGCAGTTGAAACGGTCACTTCAGGTGATGCTGTGTTATTGAAAACAAGCTCCACCTCTATTGTAGTGTTTCCATCGATGGACGGGCTGAAAAACAGATTGCCATCATTATGAGACCATTCAACTTGAAAGCTTGATGCTCTAGCTTACAGTTGGGGAACATATACCATCATGTTTAGCTTATAATGCATGCAACAGAACTTATTCTTTGACCCTATGGTGCCTGGATCTTAATATTATCGTTTAGATTGTTTCAATTAGCCTTTATCATTGTGCGTTGTGATTAACCCTAAACTACATCGGTACAATTGCTACTTTTCAGAAATTAAGAACAATGATTGAAATTTGTCAACAGGACCTATATTCATATGGAAAATTTGGTTATTTAAGAAGGATCATTTACCTGAATCCAAGGACAAGAGTGGTGATGAAAACCGACCCATAGGCCTCCTGGAAAATCGCATCGCACTATGGAAACAGCATACACAATTTTAAAAGATGGACAACCCCTTAAAAATGAATGCAATCAATGCAAATCCCTCTGAAGTTAAAGGTTCGTAAAATGACGTCTCAATTCACGACTGTATGAAATCCAAATAAACCCTGTAAAGGTTGTTGGAATTATCTAGTGTAGTGCTGTGTGCATTACCGCTCATGAGGCCAGACATGTAAAAGGTTTCACCAGATGAAAGCAAACCACAACGACAAATATGGCAAACACGCTGAACGAATCAAGTAATATGGAATGCATCGCAAGGTTATCGAAGGACGAGAGGCAAAAGAGGGCAACGTGAAAGACTTCAAATTTGAAATGATATCAACTTACAGATGTCACAACAGTTGTTTGCAGTTCTTGAAACTCTGCAGTCGTTTGGTTTGTTAACTCTGCAGTGAAAGGCTTTGATAGTGTAGCCTCTACCGTGAAAGACACAGTAGGAACTGAGGGTTCTGGAGTTGCCGTAGTTGTTGTTGGTGCTGTCGTTGAGGTTGGCGTTTCTGAGAAGGAACATGTCACTTGTAACTATGTATTTGTACATGCATAAGCGCAAGAATCAGGGAAAAGCCACATACTTGAGCAACAAGTTATTAGTTACGAGCAAAGTGCTGTTACCTTTATCATTGGATGAAATATGGAAAATGTGACCATACCTGTGACAACAATAGATTCAGGATCAAAGGAGAATCCGCCAGCGGAGGTGTTGGTTGCTGCCGTCGTCATGGTCTCCAGTACATCGGCAGTTGAAACGGTCACTTCAGGTGATGCTGTGTTATTGAAAACAAGCTCCACCTCTATTGTAGTGTTTCCATCGATGGACGGGCTGAAAAACAGATTGCCATCATTATGAGACCATTTAACTTGAAAGCTTGATGCTCTAGCTTACAGTTGGGGAACATATACCATCATGTTTAGCTTATAATGCATACAACAGAACTAATTCTTTGACCCTATGGTGCCTGGATCTTAATATTATCGTTTAGATCGTTTCAATCAGCCTTTATCATTGTGCGTTGTGAATAACCCTAAACTACATCGGTACAATTGCTACTTTTCAGAAATTAAGAACAATGATTGAAATTTGTCAACAGGACCTATATTCATATGGAAAATTTGGTTATTTAAGAAGGATCATATACCTGAATCCAAGGACAAGAGTGGTGATGAAAACCGACCCATAGGCCTCCTGGAAGATCGCATCGCACTATAGGAACAGAATACACAATTTTAAAAGATGGACAACCCCTTAAAAATGAATGCAATCAATGCAAATCCCTCTGAAGTTAAAGGTTCGTAAAATGACGTCTCAATTCACGACTGTATGAAATCCAAATAAACCCTGTAAAGGTTTTTGGAATTATCTAGTGTAGTGCTGTGTGCATTACCGCTCATGAGGCCAGACATGTAAAAGGTTTCACCAGATGAAAGCAAACCACAACGACAAATATGGCAAACACGCTGAACGAATCAAGTAATATGGAATGCATCGCAAGGTTATCGAAGGACGAGAGGCAAAAGAGGGCAACGTGAAAGACTTCAAGTTTGAAATGATATCAACTTACAGATGTCACAACAGTTGTTTGCAGTTCTTGAAACTCTGCAGTCGTTTGGTTTGTTAACTCTGCAGTGAAAGGCTTTGATAGTGTAGCCTCTACCGTGAAAGACACAGTAGGAACTGAGGGTTCTGGAGTTGCCGTAGTTGTTGTTGGTGCTGTCGTTGAGGTTGGCGTTTCTGAGAAGGAACATGTCACTTGTAACTATGTATTTGTACATGCATAAGCGCAAGAATCAGGGAAAAGCCACATACTTGAGCAACAAGTTATTGGTTATGAGCAAAGTGCTGTTACTTTTATCATTGGATGAAATATGGGAAATGTGACCATACCTGTGACAACAATAGATTCAGGATCAAAGGAGAATCCGCCAGCGGAGGTGTTGGTTGCTGCCGTCGTCATGGTCTCCAGTACATCGGCAGTTGAAACGGTCACTTCGGGTGATGCTGTGTTATTGAAAACAAGCTCCACCTCTATTGTAGTGTTTCCATCGATGGACGGGCTGAAAAACAGATTGCCATCATTATGAGACCATTCAACTTGAAATCAACTTGAAAGCTTGATGCTCTAGCTTACAGTTGGGGAACATATACCATCATGTTTAGCTTATAATGCATGCAACAGAACTTATTCCTTGACCCTATGGTGCCTGGATCTTAATATTATCGTTTAGATTGTTTCAATTAGCCTTTATCATTGTGCGTTGTGATTAACCCTAAACTACATCGGTACAATTGCTACTTTTCAGAAATTAAGAACAATGATTGAAATTTGTCAACAGGACCTATATTCATATGGAAAATTTGGTTATTTAAGAAGGATCATTTACCTGAATCCAAGGACAAGAGTGGTGATGAAAACCGACCCATAGGCCTCCTGGAAGATCGCATCGCACTATGGGAACAGCATACACAATTTTAAAAGATGGACAACCCCTTAAAAATGAATGCAATCAATGCAAATCCCTCTGAAGTTAAAGGTTCGTAAAATGACGTCTCAATTCACGACTGTATGAAATCCAAATAAACCCTGTAAAGGTTGTTGGAATTATCTAGTGTAGTGCCGTGTGCATTACCGCTCATGAGGCCAGACATGTAAAAGGTTTCACCAGATGAAAGCAAACCACAACGACAAATATGGCAAACACGCTGAACGAATCAAGTAATATGGAATGCATCGCAAGGTTATCGAAGGACGAGAGGCAAAAGAGGGCAAGGTGAAAGACTTCAAGTTTGAAATGATATCAACTTACAGATGTCACAACAGTTGTTTGCAGTTCTTGAAACTCTGCAGTCGTTTGGTTTGTTAACTCTGCAGTGAAAGGCTTTGATAGTGTAGCCTCTACCGTGAAAGACACAGTAGGAACTGAGGGTTCTGGAGTTGCCGTAGTTGTTGTTGGTGCTGTCGTTGAGGTTGGCGTTTCTGAGAAGGAACATGTCACTTGTAACTATGTATTTGTACATGCATAAGCGCAAGAATCAGGGAAAAGCCACATACTTGAGCAACAAGTTATTGGTTACGAGCAAAGTGCTGTTACTTTTATCATTGGATGTAATATGGAAAATGTGACCATACCTGTGACAACAATAGATTCAGGATCAAAGGAGAATCCGCCAGCGGAGGTGTTGGTTGCTGCCGTCGTCATGGTCTCCAGTACATCGGCAGTTGAAACGGTCACTTCAGATGATGCTGTGTTATTGAAAACAAGCTCCACCTCTATTGTAGTGTTTCCATCGATGGACGGGCTGAAAAACAGATTGCCATCATTATGAGACCATTCAACTTGAAAACTTGATGCTCTAGCTTACAGTTGGGGAACATATACCATCATGTTTAGCTTATAATGCATACAACAGAACTTATTCTTTGACCCTATGGTGCCTGGATCTTAATATTATCGTTTAGATCGTTTCAATCAGCCTTTATCATTGTGCGTTGTGATTAACCCTAAACTACATCGGTACAATTGCTACTTTTCAGAAATTAAGAACAATGATTGAAATTTGTCAACAGGACCTATATTCATATGGAACATTTGGTTATTTAAGAAGGATCATTTACCTGAATCCAAGGACAAGAGTGGTGATGAAAACCGACCCATAGGCCTCCTGGAAGATCGCATCGCACTATGGGAACAGCATACACAATTTTAAAAGATGGACAACCCCTTAAAAATGAATGCAATCAATGCAAATCCCTCTGAAGTTAAAGGTTCGTAAAATGACGTCTCAATTCACGACTGTATGAAATCCAAATAAACCCTGTAAAGGTTTTTGGAATTATCTAGTGTAGTCTATGTGCATTACCGCTCATGAGGCCAGACATGTAAAAGGTTTCACCAGATGAAAGCAAACCACAACGACAAATATGGCAAACACGCTGAACGAATCAAGTAATATGGAATGCATCGCAAGGTTATCGAAGGACGAGAGGCAAAAGAGGGCAACGTGAAAGACTTCAAGTTTGAAATGATATCAACTTACAGATGTCACAACAGTTGTTTGCAGTTCTTGAAACTCTGCAGTCGTTTGGTTTGTTAACTCTGCAGTGAAAGGCTTTGATAGTGTAGCCTCTACCGTGAAAGACACAGTAGGAACTGAGGGTTCTGGAGTTGCCGTAGTTGTTGTTGGTGCTGTCGTTGAGGTTGGCGTTGCTGAGAAGGAACATGTCACTTGTAACTATGTATTTGTACATGCATGAGCGCAAGAATCAGGGAAAAGCCACATACTTGAGCAACAAGTTATTGGTTACGAGCAAAGTGCTGTTACTTTTATCATTGGATGAAATATGGAAAATGTGACCATACCTGTGACAACAATAGATTCAGGATCAAAGGAGAATCCGCCAGCGGAGGTGTTGGTTGCTGCCGTCTTCATGGTCTCCAGTACATCGGCAGTTGAAACGGTCACTTCAGGTGATGCTGTGTTATTGAAAACAAGCTCCACCTCTATTGTAGTGTTTCCATCGATGGACGGGCTGAAAAACAGATTGCCATCATTATGAGACCATTTAACTTGAAAGCTTGATGCTCTAGCTTACAGTTGGGGAACATATACCATCATGTTTAGCTTATAATGCATACAACAGAACTTATTCTTTGACCCTATGGTGCCTGGATCTTAATATTATCGTTTAGATCGTTTCAATCAGCCTTTATCATTGTGCGTTGTGATTAACCCTAAACTACATTGGTA
The DNA here is from genome assembly GCF_902167405.1 of Gadus morhua. Lineage (NCBI taxonomy): Eukaryota > Metazoa > Chordata > Actinopteri > Gadiformes > Gadidae > Gadus > Gadus morhua. The sequence continues at coordinate 9,234,807 of NC_044069.1, forward strand.
CAATTGCTACTTTTCAGAAATTAAGAACAATGATTGAAATTTGTCAACAGGACCTATATTCATATGGAAAATTTGGTTATTTAAGAAGGATCATTTACCTGAATCCAAGGACAAGAGTGGTGATGAAAACCGACCCATAGGCCTCCTGGAAGATCGCATCGCACTATGGGAACAGCATACACAATTTTAAAAGATGGACAACCCCTTAAAAATGAATGCAATCAATGCAAATCCCTCTGAAGTTAAAGGTTCGTAAAATGACGTCTCAATTCACGACTGTATGAAATCCAAATAAACCCTGTAAAGGTTGTTGGAATTATCTAGTGTAGTGCTGTGTGCATTACCGCTCATGAGGCCAGACATGTAAAAGGTTTCACCAGATGAAAGCAAACCACAACGACAAATATGGCAAACACGCTGAACGAATCAAGTAATATGGAATGCACCGCAAGGTTATCGAAGGACGAGAGGCAAAAGAGGGCAACGTGAAAGACTTCAAGTTTGAAATGATATCAACTTACAGATGTCACAACAGTTGTTTGCAGTTCTTGAAACTCTGCAGTCGTTTGGTTTGTTAACTCTGCAGTGAAAGGCTTTGATAGTGTAGCCTCTACCGTGAAAGACACAGTAGGAACTGAGGGTTCTTGAGTTGCCGTAGTTGTTGTTGGTGCTGTCGTTGAGGTTGGCGTTTCTGAGAAGGAACATGTCACTTGTAACTATGTATTTGTACATGCATAAGCGCAAGAATCAGGGAAAAGCCACATACTTGAGCAACAAGTTATTGGTTACGAGCAAAGTGCTGTTACTTTTATCATTGGATGAAATATGGAAAATGTGACCATACCTGTGACAACAATAGATTCAGGATCAAAGGAGAATCCGCCAGCGGAGGTGTTGGTTGCTGCCGTCGTCATGGTCTCCAGTACATCGGCAGTTGAAACGGTCACTTCGGGTGATGCTGTGTTATTGAAAACAAGCTCCACCTCTATTGTAGTGTTTCCATCGATGGACGGGCTGAAAAACAGATTGCCATCATTGTGAGACCATTCAACTTGAAAGCTTGATGCTCTAGCTTACAGTTGGGGAACATATACCATCATGTTTAGCTTATAATGCATACAACAGAACTTATTCTTTGACCCTATGGTGCCTGGATCTTAATATTATCGTTTAGATCGTTTCAATCAGCCTTTATCATTGTGCGTTGTGATTAACCCTAAACTACATCGGTACAATTGCTACTTTTCAGAAATTAAGAACAATGATTGAAATTTGTCAACAGGACCTATATTCATATGGAACATTTGGTTATTTAAGAAGGATCATTTACCTGAATCCAAGGACAAGAGTGGTGAGGAAAACCGACCCATAGGCCTCCTGGAAGATCGCATCGCACTATGGGAACAGCATACACAATTTTAAAAGATGGACAACCCCTTAAAAATGAATGCAATCAATGCAAATCCCTCTGAAGTTAAAGGTTCGTAAAATGACGTCTCAATTCACGACTGTATGAAATCCAAATAAACCCTGTAAAGGTTTTTGGAATTATCTAGTGTAGTCTATGTGCATTACCGCTCATGAGGCCAGACATGTAAAAGGTTTCACCAGATGAAAGCAAACCACAACGACAAATATGGCAAACACGCTGAACGAATCAAGTAATATGGAATGCATCGCAAGGTTATCGAAGGACGAGAGGCAAAAGAGGGCAACGTGAAAGACTTCAAGTTTGAAATGATATCAACTTACAGATGTCACAACAGTTGTTTGCAGTTCTTGAAACTCTGCAGTCGTTTGGTTTGTTAACTCTGCAGTGAAAGGCTTTGATAGTGTAGCCTCTACCGTGAAAGACACAGTAGGAACTGAGGGTTCTGGAGTTGCCGTAGTTGTTGTTGGTGCTGTCGTTGAGGTTGGCGTTTCTGAGAAGGAACATGTCACTTGTAACTATGTATTTGTACATGCATAAGCGCAAGAATCAGGGAAAAGCCACATACTTGAGCAACAAGTTATTGGTTACGAGCAAAGTGCTGTTACTTTTATCATTGGATGAAATATGGAAAATGTGACCATACCTGTGACAACAATAGATTCAGGATCAAAGGAGAATCCGCCAGCGGAGGTGTTGGTTGCTGCCGTCGTCATGGTCTCCAGTACATCGGCAGTTGAAACGGTCACTTCAGGTGATGCTGTGTTATTGAAAACAAGCTCCACCTCTATTGTAGTGTTTCCATCGATGGACGGGCTGAAAAACAGATTGCCATCATTATGAGACCATTCAACTTGTAATCAACTTGAAAGCTTGATGCTCTAGCTTACAGTTGGGGAACATATACCATCATGTTTAGCTTATAATGCATACAACAGAACTTATTCTTTGACCCTATGGTGCCTGGATCTTAATATTATCGTTTAGATCGTTTCAATCAGCCTTTATCATTGTGCGTTGTGATTAACCCTAAACTACATCGGTACAATTGCTACTTTTCAGAAATTAAGAACAATGATTGAAATTTGTCAACAGGACCTATATTCATATGGAACATTTGGTTATTTAAGAAGGATCATTTACCTGAATCCAAGGACAAGAGTGGTGAGGAAAACCGACCCATAGGCCTCCTGGAAGATCGCATCGCACTATGGGAACAGCATACACAATTTTAAAAGATGGACAACCCCTTAAAAATGAATGCAATCAATGCAAATCCCTCTGAAGTTAAAGGTTCGTAAAATGACGTCTCAATTCACGACTGTATGAAATCCAAATAAACCCTGTAAAGGTTTTTGGAATTATCTAGTGTAGTCTATGTGCATTACCGCTCATGAGGCCAGACATGTAAAAGGTTTCACCAGATGAAAGCAAACCACAACGACAAATATGGCAAACACGCTGAACGAATCAAGTAATATGGAATGCATCGCAAGGTTATCGAAGGACGAGAGGCAAAAGAGGGCAACGTGAAAGACTTCAAGTTTGAAATGATATCAACTTACAGATGTCACAACAGTTGTTTGCAGTTCTTGAAACTCTGCAGTCGTTTGGTTTGTTAACTCTGCAGTGAAAGGCTTTGATAGTGTAGCCTCTACCGTGAAAGACACAGTAGGAACTGAGGGTTCTGGAGTTGCCGTAGTTGTTGTTGGTGCTGTCGTTGAGGTTGGCGTTTCTGAGAAGGAACATGTCACTTGTAACTATGTATTTGTACATGCATAAGCGCAAGAATCAGGGAAAAGCCACATACTTGAGCAACAAGTTATTGGTTACGAGCAAAGTGCTGTTACTTTTATCATTGGATGAAATATGGAAAATGTGACCATACCTGTGACAACAATAGATTCAGGATCAAAGGAGAATCCGCCAGCGGAGGTGTTGGTTGCTGCCGTCGTCATGGTCTCCAGTACATCGGCAGTTGAAACGGTCACTTCAGGTGATGCTGTGTTATTGAAAACAAGCTCCACCTCTATTGTAGTGTTTCCATCGATGGACGGGCTGAAAAACAGATTGCCATCATTATGAGACCATTCAACTTGTAATCAACTTGAAAGCTTGATGCTCTAGCTTACAGTTGGGGAACATATACCATCATGTTTAGCTTATAATGCATGCAACAGAACTTATTCTTTGACCCTATGGTGCCTGGATCTTAATATTATCGTTTAGATTGTTTCAATTAGCCTTTATCATTGTGCGTTGTGATTAACCCTAAACTACATCGGTACAATTGCTACTTTTCAGAAATTAAGAACAATGATTGAAATTTGTCAACAGGACCTATATTCATATGGAAAATTTGGTTATTTAAGAAGGATCATTTACCTGAATCCAAGGACAAGAGTGGTGATGAAAACCGACCCATAGGCCTCCTGGAAGATCGCATCGCACTATGGGAACAGCATACACAATTTTAAAAGATGGACAACCCCTTAAAAATGAATGCAATCAATGCAAATCCCTCTGAAGTTAAAGGTTCGTAAAATGACGTCTCAATTCACGACTGTATGAAATCCAAATAAACCCTGTAAAGGTTGTTGGAATTATCTAGTGTAGTGCTGTGTGCATTACCGCTCATGAGGCCAGACATGTAAAAGGTTTCACCAGATGAAAGCAAACCACAACGACAAATATGGCAAACACGCTGAACGAATCAAGTAATATGGAATGCATCGCAAGGTTATCGAAGGACGAGAGGCAAAAGAGGGCAACGTGAAAGACTTCAAGTTTGAAATGATATCAACTTACAGATGTCACAACAGTTGTTTGCAGTTCTTGAAACTCTGCAGTCGTTTGGTTTGTTAACTCTGCAGTGAAAGGCTTTGATAGTGTAGCCTCTACCGTGAAAGACACAGTAGGAACTGAGGGTTCTGGAGTTGCCGTAGTTGTTGTTGGTGCTGTCGTTGAGGTTGGCGTTTCTGAGAAGGAACATGTTACTTGTAACTATGTATTTGTACATGCATAAGCGCAAGAATCAGGGAAAAGCCACATACTTGAGCAACAAGTTATTGGTTATGAGCAAAGTGCTGTTACTTTTATCATTGGATGAAATATGGGAAATGTGACCATACCTGTGACAACAATAGATTCAGGATCAAAGGAGAATCCGCCAGCGGAGGTGTTGGTTGCTGCCGTCGTCATGGTCTCCAGTACATCGGCAGTTGAAACGGTCACTTCGGGTGATGCTGTGTTATTGAAAACAAGCTCCACCTCTATTGTAGTGTTTCCATCGATGGACGGGCTGAAAAACAGATTGCCATCATTATGAGACCATTCAACTTGAAATCAACTTGAAAGCTTGATGCTCTAGCTTACAGTTGGGGAACATATACCATCATGTTTAGCTTATAATGCATGCAACAGAACTTATTCCTTGACCCTATGGTGCCTGGATCTTAATATTATCGTTTAGATTGTTTCAATTAGCCTTTATCATTGTGCGTTGTGATTAACCCTAAACTACATCGGTACAATTGCTACTTTTCAGAAATTAAGAACAATGATTGAAATTTGTCAACAGGACCTATATTCATATGGAAAATTTGGTTATTTAAGAAGGATCATTTACCTGAATCCAAGGACAAGAGTGGTGATGAAAACCGACCCATAGGCCTCCTGGAAGATCGCATCGCACTATGGGAACAGCATACACAATTTTAAAAGATGGACAACCCCTTAAAAATGAATGCAATCAATGCAAATCCCTCTGAAGTTAAAGGTTCGTAAAATGACGTCTCAATTCACGACTGTATGAAATCCAAATAAACCCTGTAAAGGTTGTTGGAATTATCTAGTGTAGTGCCGTGTGCATTACCGCTCATGAGGCCAGACATGTAAAAGGTTTCACCAGATGAAAGCAAACCACAACGACAAATATGGCAAACACGCTGAACGAATCAAGTAATATGGAATGCATCGCAAGGTTATCGAAGGACGAGAGGCAAAAGAGGGCAAGGTGAAAGACTTCAAGTTTGAAATGATATCAACTTACAGATGTCACAACAGTTGTTTGCAGTTCTTGAAACTCTGCAGTCGTTTGGTTTGTTAACTCTGCAGTGAAAGGCTTTGATAGTGTAGCCTCTACCGTGAAAGACACAGTAGGAACTGAGGGTTCTGGAGTTGCCGTAGTTGTTGTTGGTGCTGTCGTTGAGGTTGGCGTTTCTGAGAAGGAACATGTCACTTGTAACTATGTATTTGTACATGCATAAGCGCAAGAATCAGGGAAAAGCCACATACTTGAGCAACAAGTTATTGGTTACGAGCAAAGTGCTGTTACTTTTATCATTGGATGTAATATGGAAAATGTGACCATACCTGTGACAACAATAGATTCAGGATCAAAGGAGAATCCGCCAGCGGAGGTGTTGGTTGCTGCCGTCGTCATGGTCTCCAGTACATCGGCAGTTGAAACGGTCACTTCAGATGATGCTGTGTTATTGAAAACAAGCTCCACCTCTATTGTAGTGTTTCCATCGATGGACGGGCTGAAAAACAGATTGCCATCATTATGAGACCATTCAACTTGAAATCAACTTGAAAGCTTGATGCTCTAGCTTACAGTTGGGGAACATATACCATCATGTTTAGCTTATAATGCATACAACAGAACTTATTCTTTGACCCTATGGTGCCTGGATCTTAATATTATCGTTTAGATCGTTTCAATCAGCCTTTATCATTGTGCGTTGTGATTAACCCTAAACTACATCGGTACAATTGCTACTTTTCAGAAATTAAGAACAATGATTGAAATTTGTCAACAGGACCTATATTCATATGGAACATTTGGTTATTTAAGAAGGATCATTTACCTGAATCCAAGGACAAGAGTGGTGATGAAAACCGACCCATAGGCCTCCTGGAAGATCGCATCGCACTATGGGAACAGCATACACAATTTTAAAAGATGGACAACCCCTTAAAAATGAATGCAATCAATGCAAATCCCTCTGAAGTTAAAGGTTCGTAAAATGACGTCTCAATTCACGACTGTATGAAATCCAAATAAACCCTGTAAAGGTTTTTGGAATTATCTAGTGTAGTCTATGTGCATTACCGCTCATGAGGCCAGACATGTAAAAGGTTTCACCAGATGAAAGCAAACCACAACGACAAATATGGCAAACACGCTGAACGAATCAAGTAATATGGAATGCATCGCAAGGTTATCGAAGGACGAGAGGCAAAAGAGGGCAACGTGAAAGACTTCAAGTTTGAAATGATATCAACTTACAGATGTCACAACAGTTGTTTGCAGTTCTTGAAACTCTGCAGTCGTTTGGTTTGTTAACTCTGCAGTGAAAGGCTTTGATAGTGTAGCCTCTACCGTGAAAGACACAGTAGGAACTGAGGGTTCTGGAGTTGCCGTAGTTGTTGTTGGTGCTGTCGTTGAGGTTGGCGTTTCTGAGAAGGAACATGTCACTTGTAACTATGTATTTGTACATGCATAAGCGCAAGAATCAGGGAAAAGCCACATACTTGAGCAACAAGTTATTGGTTACGAGCAAAGTGCTGTTACTTTTATCATTGGATGAAATATGGAAAATGTGACCATACCTGTGACAACAATAGATTCAGGATCAAAGGAGAATCCGCCAGCGGAGGTGTTGGTTGCTGCCGTCGTCATGGTCTCCAGTACATCGGCAGTTGAAACGGTCACTTCAGGTGATGCTGTGTTATTGAAAACAAGCTCCACCTCTATTGTAGTGTTTCCATCGATGGACGGGCTGAAAAACAGATTGCCATCATTATGAGACCATTCAACTTGAAAGCTTGATGCTCTAGCTTACAGTTGGGGAACATATACCATCATGTTTAGCTTATAATGCATACAACAGAACTTATTCTTTGACCCTATGGTGCCTGGATCTTACTATTATCGTTTAGATCGTTTCAATCAGCCTTTATCATTGTGCGTTGTGATTAACCCTAAACTACATCGGTACAATTGCTACTTTTCAGAAATTAAGAACAATGATTGAAATTTGTCAACAGGACCTATATTCATATGGAAAATTTGGTTATTTAAGAAGGATCATTTACCTGAATCCAAGGACAAGAGTGGTGATGAAAACCGACCCATAGGCCTCCTGGAAGATCGCATCGCACTATGGGAACAGGATACACAATTTTAAAAGATGGACAACCCCTTAAAAATGAATGCAATCAATGCAAATCCCTCTGAAGTTAAAGGTTCGTAAAATGACGTCTCAATTCCCGACTGTATGAAATCCAAATAAACCCTGTAAAGGTTTTTGGAATTATCTAGTTTAGTGCTGTGTGCATTACCGCTCATGAGGCCAGACATGTAAAAGGTTTCACCAGATGAAAGCAAACCACAACGACAAATATGGCAAACACGCTGAACGAATCAAGTAATATGGAATGCATCGCAAGGTTATCGAAGGACGAGAGGCAAAAGAGGGCAACGTGATAGACTTCAAGTTTGAAATGATATCAACTTACAGATGTCACAACAGTTGTTTGCAGTTCTTGAAACTCTGCAGTCGTTTGGTTTGTTAACTCTGCAGTGAAAGGCTTTGATAGTGTAGCCTCTACCGTGAAAGACACAGTAGGAACTGAGGGTTCTGGAGTTGCCGTAGTTGTTGTTGGTGCTGTCGTTGAGGTTGGCGTTTCTGAGAAGGAACATGTCACTTGTAACTATGTATTTGTACATGCATAAGCGCAAGAATCAGGGAAAAGCCACATACTTGAGCAACAAGTTATTGGTTACGAGCAAAGTGCTGTTACTTTTATCATTGGATGAAATATGGAAAATGTGACCATACCTGTGACAACAATAGATTCAGGATCAAAGGAGAATCCGCCAGCGGAGGTGTTGGTTGCTGCCGTCGTCATGGTCTCCAGTACATCGGCAGTTGAAACGGTCACTTCGGGTGATGCTGTGTTATTGAAAACAAGCTCCACCTCTATTGTAGTGTTTCCATCGATGGACGGGCTGAAAAACAGATTGCCATCATTATGAGACCATTCAACTTGAAATCAACTTGAAAGCTTGATGCTCTAGCTTACAGTTGGGGAACATATACCATCATGTTTAGCTTATAATGCATGCAACAGAACTTATTCTTTGACCCTATGGTGCCTGGATCTTAATATTATCGTTTAGATTGTTTCAATTAGCCTTTATCATTGTGCGTTGTGATTAACCCTAAACTTCATCGGTACAATTGCTACTTTTCAGAAATTAAGGACAATGATTGAAATTTGTCAACAGGACCTATATTCATATGGAAAATTTGGTTATTTAAGAAGGATCATTTACCTGAATCCAAGGACAAGAGTGGTGATGAAAACCGACCCATAGGCCTCCTGGAAGATCGCATCGCACTATGGGAACAGCATACACAATTTTAAAAGATGGACAACCCCTTAAAAATGAATGCAATCAATTCAAATCCCTCTGAAGTTAAAGGTTCGTAAAATGACGTCTCAATTCACGACTGTATGAAATCCAAATAAACCCTGTAAAGGTTGTTGGAATTATCTAGTGTAGTGCTGTGTGCATTACCGCTCATGAGGCCAGACATGTAAAAGGTTTCACCAGATGAAAGCAAACCACAACGACAAATATGGCAAACACGCTGAACGAATCAAGTAATATGGAATGCATCGCAAGGTTATCGAAGGACGAGAGGCAAAAGAGGGCAACGTGAAAGACTTCAAGTTTGAAATGATATCAACTTACAGATGTCACAACAGTTGTTTGCAGTTCTTGAAACTCTGCAGTCGTTTGGTTTGTTAACTCTGCAGTGAAAGGCTTTGATAGTGTAGCCTCTACCGTGAAAGACACAGTAGGAACTGAGGGTTCTGGAGTTGCCGTAGTTGTTGTTGGTGCTGTCGTTGAGGTTGGCGTTTCTGAGAAGGAACATGTCACTTGTAACTATGTATTTGTACATGCATAAGCGCAAGAATCAGGGAAAAGCCACATACTTGAGCAACAAGTTATTGGTTACGAGCAAAGTGCTGTTACTTTTATCATTGGATGAAATATGGAAAATGTGACCATACCTGTGACAACAATAGATTCAGGATCAAAGGAGAATCCGCCAGCGGAGGTGTTGGTTGCTGCCGTCGTCATGGTCTCCAGTACATCGGCAGTTGAAACGGTCACTTCAGGTGATGCTGTGTTATTGAAAACAAGCTCCACCTCTATTGTAGTGTTTCCATCGATGGACGGGCTGAAAAACAGATTGCCATCATTATGAGACCATTCAACTTGAAATCAACTTGAAAGCTTGATGCTCTAGCTTACAGTTGGGGAACATATACCATCATGTTTAGCTTATAATGCATGCAACAGAACTTATTCTTTGACCCTATGGTGCCTGGATCTTAATATTATCGTTTAGATTGTTTCAATTAGCCTTTATCATTGTGCGTTGTGATTAACCCTAAACTACATCGGTACAATTGCTACTTTTCAGAAATTAAGAACAATGATTGAAATTTGTCAACAGGACCTATATTCATATGGAAAATTTGGTTATTTAAGAAGGATCATTTACCTGAATCCAAGGACAAGAGTGGTGATGAAAACCGACCCATAGGCCTCCTGGAAGATCGCATCGCACTATGGGAACAGCATACACAATTTTAAAAGATGGACAACCCCTTAAAAATGAATGCAATCAATGCAAATCCCTCTGAAGTTAAAGGTTCGTAAAATGACGTCTCAATTCACGACTGTATGAAATCCAAATAAACCCTGTAAAGGTTGTTGGAATTATCTAGTGTAGTGCTGTGTGCATTACCGCTCATGAGGCCAGACATGTAAAAGGTTTCACCAGATGAAAGCAAACCACAACGACAAATATGGCAAACACGCTGAACGAATCAAGTAATATGGAATGCATCGCAAGGTTATCGAAGGACGAGAGGCAAAAGAGGGCAACGTGAAAGACTTCAAGTTTGAAATGATATCAACTTACAGATGTCACAACAGTTGTTTGCAGTTCTTGAAACTCTGCAGTCGTTTGGTTTGTTAACTCTGCAGTGAAAGGCTTTGATAGTGTAGCCTCTACCGTGAAAGACACAGTAGGAACTGAGGGTTCTGGAGTTGCCGTAGTTGTTGTTGGTGCTGTCGTTGAGGTTGGCGTTTCTGAGAAGGAACATGTCACTTGTAACTATGTATTTGTACATGCATAAGCGCAAGAATCAGGGAAAAGCCACATACTTGAGCAACAAGTTATTGGTTACGAGCAAAGTGCTGTTACTTTTATCATTGGATGAAATATGGAAAATGTGACCATACCTGTGACAACAATAGATTCAGGATCAAAGGAGAATCCGCCAGCGGAGGTGTTGGTTGCTGCCGTCGTCATGGTCTCCAGTACATCGGCAGTTGAAACGGTCACTTCGGGTGATGCTGTGTTATTGAAAACAAGCTCCACCTCTATTGTAGTGTTTCCATCGATGGACGGGCTGAAAAACAGATTGCCATCATTATGAGACCATTCAACTTGAAATCAACTTGAAAGCTTGATGCTCTAGCTTACAGTTGGGGAACATATACCATCATGTTTAGCTTATAATGCATGCAACAGAACTTATTCTTTGACCCTATGGTGCCTGGATCTTAATATTATCGTTTAGATTGTTTCAATTAGCCTTTATCATTGTGCGTTGTGATTAACCCTAAACTACATCGGTACAATTGCTACTTTTCAGAAATTAAGAACAATGATTGAAATTTGTCAACAGGACCTATATTCATATGGAAAATTTGGTTATTTAAGAAGGATCATTTACCTGAATCCAAGGACAAGAGTGGTGATGAAAACCGACCCATAGGCCTCCTGGAAGATCGCATCGCACTATGGGAACAGCATACACAATTTTAAAAGATGGACAACCCCTTAAAAATGAATGCAATCAATGCAAATCCCTCTGAAGTTAAAGGTTCGTAAAATGACGTCTCAATTCACGACTGTATGAAATCCAAATAAACCCTGTAAAGGTTGTTGGAATTATCTAGTGTAGTGCTGTGTGCATTACCGCTCATGAGGCCAGACATGTAAAAGGTTTCACCAGATGAAAGCAAACCACAACGACAAATATGGCAAACACGCTGAACGAATCAAGTAATATGGAATGCATCGCAAGGTTATCGAAGGACGAGAGGCAAAAGAGGGCAACGTGAAAGACTTCAAGTTTGAAATGATATCAACTTACAGATGTCACAACAGTTGTTTGCAGTTCTTGAAACTCTGCAGTCGTTTGGTTTGTTAACTCTGCAGTGAAAGGCTTTGATAGTGTAGCCTCTACCGTGAAAGAGACAGTAGGAACTGAGGGTTCTGGAGTTGCCGTAGTTGTTGTTGGTGCTGTCGTTGAGGTTGGCGTTTCTGAGAAGGAACATTTCACTTGTAACTATGTATTTGTACATGCATAAGCGCAAGAATCAGGGAAAAGCCACATACTTGAGCAACAAGTTATTGGTTACGAGCAAAGTGCTGTTACTTTTATCATTGGATGAAATATGGAAAATGTGACCATACCTGTGACAACAATAGATTCCGGATCAAAGGAGAATCCGCCAGCGGAGGTGTTGGTTGCTGCCGTCGTCATGGTCTCCAGTACATCGACAGTTGAAACGGTCACTTCAGGTGATGCTGTGTTATTGAAAACAAGCTCCACCTCTATTGTAGTGTTTCCATCGATGGACGGGCTGAAAAACAGATTGCCATCATTATGAGACCATTCAACTTGAAATCAACTTGAAAGCTTGATGCTCTAGCTTACAGTTGGGGAACATATACCATCAACAGGACCTATATTCATATGGAAAATTTGGTTATTTAAGAAGGATCATTTACCTGAATCCAAGGACAATAGTGGTGATGAAAACCGACCCATAGGCCTCCTGGAAGATCGCATTGCACTATGGGAACAGCATACACAATTTTAAAAGATGGACAACCCCTTAAAAATGAATGGAATCAATGCAAATCCCTCTGAAGTTCAAGGTTCGTAAAATGACGTCTCAATTCACGACTGTATGAAATCCAAATAAACCCTGTAAAGGTTTTTGGAATTATCTAGTGTAGTACTGTGTGCATTACCGCTCATGAGGCCAGACATGTAAAAGGTTTCACCAGATGAAAGCAAACCACAACGACAAATATGGCAAACACGCTGAACGAATCAAATAATATGGAATGCATCGCAAGGGTATCGAAGGACAAGAGGCAAAAGAGGGCAACGTGAAAGACTTCAAGTTTGAAATGATATCAACTTACAGATGTCACAACAGTTGTTTGCAGTTCTTGAAACTCTGCAGTAGTTTGGTTTGTTAACTCTGCAGTGAAAGGCTTTGATAGTGTAGCCTCTACCGTGAAAGACACAGTAGGAACTGAGGGTTCTGGAGTTGCCGTAGTTGTTGTTGGTGCTGTCGTTGAGGTTGGCGTTTCTGAGAAGGAACATGTCACTTGTAACTATGTATTTGTACATGCATAAGCGCAAGAATCAGGGAAAAGCCACATACTTGAGCAACAAGTTATTGGTTACGAGCAAAGTGCTGTTACTTTTATCATTGGATGAAATATGGAAAATGTGACCATACCTGTGACAACAATAGATTCCGGATCAAAGGAGAATCCGCCAGCGGAGGTGTTGGTTGCTGCCGTCGTCATGGTCTCCAGTACATCGGCAGTTGAAACGGTCACTTCAGGTGATGCTGTGTTATTGAAAACAAGCTCCACCTCTATTGTAGTGTTTCCATCGATGGACGGGCTGAAAAACAGATTGCCATCATTATGAGACCATTCAACTTGAAATCAACTTGAAAGCTTGATGCTCTAGCTTACAGTTGGCGAACATATACCATCATGCTTTAGCTTATAATGCATACAACAGAACTTATTCTTTGACCCTATGGTGCCTGGATCTTAATATTATCGTTTAGATCTGTTTCAATTAGCCTTTATCATTGTGCGTTGTGATTAACCCTAAACTACATCGGTACAATTGCTACTTTTCAGAAATTAAGAACAATGATTGAAATTTGTCAACAGGACCTATATTCATATGGAAAATTTGGTTATTTAAGAAGGATCATTTACCTGAATCCAAGGACAAGAGTGGTGATGAAAACCGACCCATAGGCCTCCTGGAAGATCGCATCGCACTATGGGAACAGCATACACAATTTTAAAAGATGGACAACCCCTTAAAAATGAATGCAATCAATGCAAATCCCTCTGAAGTTAAAGGTTCGTAAAATGACGTCTCAATTCACGACTGTATGAAATCCAAATAAACCCTGTAAAGGTTGTTGGAATTATCTAGTGTAGTGCTGTGTGCATTACCGCTCATGAGGCCAGACATGTAAAAGGTTTCACCAGATGAAAGCAAACCACAACGACAAATATGGCAAACACGCTGAACGAATCAAGTAATATGGAATGCATCGCAAGGTTATCGAAGGACGAGAGGCAAAAGAGGGCAACGTGAAAGACTTCAAGTTTGAAATGATATCAACTTACAGATGTCACAACAGTTGTTTGCAGTTCTTGAAACTCTGCAGTCGTTTGGTTTGTTAACTCTGCAGTGAAAGGCTTTGATAGTGTAGCCTCTACCGTGAAAGACACAGTAGGAACTGAGGGTTCTGGAGTTGCCGTAGTTGTTGTTGGTGCTGTCGTTGAGGTTGGCGTTTCTGAGAAGGAACATGTCACTTGTAACTATGTATTTGTACATGCATAAGCGCAAGAATCAGGGAAAAGCCACATACTTGAGCAACAAGTTATTGGTTACGAGCAAAGTGCTGTTACTTTTATCATTGGATGAAATATGGAAAATGTGACCATACCTGTGACAACAATAGATTCAGGATCAAAGGAGAATCCGCCAGCGGAGGTGTTGGTTGCTGCCGTCGTCATGGTCTCCAGTACATCGGCAGTTGAAACGGTCACTTCGGGTGATGCTGTGTTATTGAAAACAAGCTCCACCTCTATTGTAGTGTTTCCATCGATGGACGGGCTGAAAAACAGATTGCCATCATTATGAGACCATTCAACTTGAAATCAACTTGAAAGCTTGATGCTCTAGCTTACAGTTGGGGAACATATACCATCATGTTTAGCTTATAATGCATGCAACAGAACTTATTCTTTGACCCTATGGTGCCTGGATCTTAATATTATCGTTTAGATTGTTTCAATTAGCCTTTATCATTGTGCGTTGTGATTAACCCTAAACTACATCGGTACAATTGCTACTTTTCAGAAATTAAGAACAATGATTGAAATTTGTCAACAGGACCTATATTCATATGGAAAATTTGGTTATTTAAGAAGGATCATTTACCTGAATCCAAGGACAAGAGTGGTGATGAAGACCGACCCATAGGCCTCCTGGAAGATCGCATTGCACTATGGGAACAGCATACACAATTTTAAAAGATGGACAACCCCTTAAAAATGAATGCAATCAATGCAAATCCCTCTGAAGTTAAAGGTTCGTAAAATGACGTCTCAATTCACGACTGTATGAAATCCAAATAAACCCTGTAAAGGTTGTTGGAATTATCTAGTGTAGTGCTGTGTGCATTACCGCTCATGAGGCCAGACATGTAAAAGGTTTCACCAGATGAAAGCAAACCACAACGACAAATATGGCAAACACGCTGAACGAATCAAGTAATATGGAATGCATCGCAAGGTTATCGAAGGACGAGAGGCAAAAGAGGGCAACGTGAAAGACTTCAAGTTTGAAATGATATCAACTTACAGATGTCACAACAGTTGTTTGCAGTTCTTGAAACTCTGCAGTCGTTTGGTTTGTTAACTCTGCAGTGAAAGGCTTTGATAGTGTAGCCTCTACCGTGAAAGACACAGTAGGAACTGAGGGTTCTGGAGTTGCCGTAGTTGTTGTTGGTGCTGTCGTTGAGGTTGGCGTTTCTGAGAAGGAACATGTCACTTGTAACTATGTATTTGTACATGCATAAGCGCAAGAATCAGGGAAAAGCCACATACTTGAGCAACAAGTTATTGGTTACGAGCAAAGTGCTGTTACTTTTATCATTGGATGAAATATGGAAAATGTGACCATACCTGTGACAACAATAGATTCAGGATCAAAGGAGAATCCGCCAGCGGAGGTGTTGGTTGCTGCCGTCGTCATGGTCTCCAGTACATCGGCAGTTGAAACGGTCACTTCGGGTGATGCTGTGTTATTGAAAACAAGCTCCACCTCTATTGTAGTGTTTCCATCGATGGACGGGCTGAAAAACAGATTGCCATCATTATGAGACCATTCAACTTGAAATCAACTTGAAAGCTTGATGCTCTAGCTTACAGTTGGGGAACATATACCATCATGTTTAGCTTATAATGCATGCAACAGAACTTATTCTTTGACCCTATGGTGCCTGGATCTTAATATTATCGTTTAGATTGTTTCAATTAGCCTTTATCATTGTGCGTTGTGATTAACCCTAAACTACATCGGTACAATTGCTACTTTTCAGAAATTAAGAACAATGATTGAAATTTGTCAACAGGACCTATATTCATATGGAAAATTTGGTTATTTAAGAAGGATCATTTACCTGAATCCAAGGACAAGAGTGGTGATGAAAACCGACCCATAGGCCTCCTGGAAGATCGCATCGCACTATGGGAACAGCATACACAATTTTAAAAGATGGACAACCCCTTAAAAATGAATGCAATCAATGCAAATCCCTCTGAAGTTAAAGGTTCGTAAAATGACGTCTCAATTCACGACTGTATGAAATCCAAATAAACCCTGTAAAGGTTGTTGGAATTATCTAGTGTAGTGCTGTGTGCATTACCGCTCATGAGGCCAGACATGTAAAAGGTTTCACCAGATGAAAGCAAACCACAACGACAAATATGGCAAACACGCTGAACGAATCAAGTAATATGGAATGCATCGCAAGGTTATCGAAGGACGAGAGGCAAAAGAGGGCAACGTGAAAGACTTCAAGTTTGAAATGATATCAACTTACAGATGTCACAACAGTTGTTTGCAGTTCTTGAAACTCTGCAGTCGTTTGGTTTGTTAACTCTGCAGTGAAAGGCTTTGATAGTGTAGCCTCTACCGTGAAAGACACAGTAGGAACTGAGGGTTCTGGAGTTGCCGTAGTTGTTGTTGGTGCTGTCGTTGAGGTTGGCGTTTCTGAGAAGGAACATGTCACTTGTAACTATGTATTTGTACATGCATAAGCGCAAGAATCAGGGAAAAGCCACATACTTGAGCAACAAGTTATTGGTTACGAGCAAAGTGCTGTTACTTTTATCATTGGATGAAATATGGAAAATGTGACCATACCTGTGACAACAATAGATTCAGGATCAAAGGAGAATCCGCCAGCGGAGGTGTTGGTTGCTGCCGTCGTCATGGTCTCCAGTACATCGGCAGTTGAAACGGTCACTTCGGGTGATGCTGTGTTATTGAAAACAAGCTCCACCTCTATTGTAGTGTTTCCATCGATGGACGGGCTGAAAAACAGATTGCCATCATTATGAGACCATTCAACTTGAAATCAACTTGAAAGCTTGATGCTCTAGCTTACAGTTGGGGAACATATACCATCATGTTTAGCTTATAATGCATGCAACAGAACTTATTCTTTGACCCTATGGTGCCTGGATCTTAATATTATCGTTTAGATTGTTTCAATTAGCCTTTATCATTGTGCGTTGTGATTAACCCTAAACTACATCGGTACAATTGCTACTTTTCAGAAATTAAGAACAATGATTGAAATTTGTCAACAGGACCTATATTCATATGGAAAATTTGGTTATTTAAGAAGGATCATTTACCTGAATCCAAGGACAAGAGTGGTGATGAAAACCGACCCATAGGCCTCCTGGAAGATCGCATCGCACTATGGGAACAGCATACACAATTTTAAAAGATGGACAACCCCTTAAAAATGAACGCAATCAATGCAAATCCCTCTGAAGTTAAAGGTTCGTAAAATGACGTCTCAATTCACGACTGTATGAAATCCAAATAAACCCTGTAAAGGTTGTTGGAATTATCTAGTGTAGTGCTGTGTGCATTACCGCTCATGAGGCCAGACATGTAAAAGGTTTCACCAGATGAAAGCAAACCACAACGACAAATATGGCAAACACGCTGAACGAATCAAGTAATATGGAATGCATCGCAAGGTTATCGAAGGACGAGAGGCAAAAGAGGGCAACGTGAAAGACTTCAAGTTTGAAATGATATCAACTTACAGATGTCACAACAGTTGTTTGCAGTTCTTGAAACTCTGCAGTCGTTTGGTTTGTTAACTCTGCAGTGAAAGGCTTTGATAGTGTAGCCTCTACCGTGAAAGACACAGTAGGAACTGAGGGTTCTGGAGTTGCCGTAGTTGTTGTTGGTGCTGTCGTTGAGGTTGGCGTTTCTGAGAAGGAACATGTTACTTGTAACTATGTATTTGTACATGCATAAGCGCAAGAATCAGGGAAAAGCCACATACTTGAGCAACAAGTTATTGGTTACGAGCAAAGTGCTGTTACTTTTATCATTGGATGAAATATGGAAAATGTGACCATACCTGTGACAACAATAGATTCAGGATCAAAGGAGAATCCGCCAGCGGAGGTGTTGGTTGCTGCCGTCGTCATGGTCTCCAGTACATCGGCAGTTGAAACGGTCACTTCGGGTGATGCTGTGTTATTGAAAACAAGCTCCACCTCTATTGTAGTGTTTCCATCGATGGACGGGCTGAAAAACAGATTGCCATCATTATGAGACCATTCAACTTGAAATCAACTTGAAAGCTTGATGCTCTAGCTTACAGTTGGGGAACATATACCATCATGTTTAGCTTATAATGCATGCAACAGAACTTATTCTTTGACCCTATGGTGCCTGGATCTTAATATTATCGTTTAGATTGTTTCAATTAGCCTTTATCATTGTGCGTTGTGATTAACCCTAAACTACATCGGTACAATTGCTACTTTTCAGAAATTAAGAACAATGATTGAAATTTGTCAACAGGACCTATATTCATATGGAAAATTTGGTTATTTAAGAAGGATCATTTACCTGAATCCAAGGACAAGAGTGGTGATGAAAACCGACCCATAGGCCTCCTGGAAGATCGCATCGCACTATGGGAACAGCATACACAATTTTAAAAGATGGACAACCCCTTAAAAATGAATGCAATCAATGCAAATCCCTCTGAAGTTAAAGGTTCGTAAAATGACGTCTCAATTCACGACTGTATGAAATCCAAATAAACCCTGTAAAGGTTGTTGGAATTATCTAGTGTAGTGCCGTGTGCATTACCGCTCATGAGGCCAGACATGTAAAAGGTTTCACCAGATGAAAGCAAACCACAACGACAAATATGGCAAACACGCTGAACGAATCAAGTAATATGGAATGCATCGCAAGGTTATCGAAGGACGAGAGGCAAAAGAGGGCAACGTGAAAGACTTCAAGTTTGAAATGATATCAACTTACAGATGTCACAACAGTTGTTTGCAGTTCTTGAAACTCTGCAGTCGTTTGGTTTGTTAACTCTGCAGTGAAAGGCTTTGATAGTGTAGCCTCTACCGTGAAAGACACAGTAGGAACTGAGGGTTCTGGAGTTGCCGTAGTTGTTGTTGGTGCTGTCGTTGAGGTTGGCGTTTCTGAGAAGGAACATGTCACTTGTAACTATGTATTTGTACATGCATAAGCGCAAGAATCAGGGAAAAGCCACATACTTGAGCAACAAGTTATTGGTTACGAGCAAAGTGCTGTTACTTTTATCATTGGATGAAATATGGAAAATGTGACCATACCTGTGACAACAATAGATTCAGGATCAAAGGAGAATCCGCCAGCGGAGGTGTTGGTTGCTGCCGTCGTCATGGTCTCCAGTACATCGGCAGTTGAAACGGTCACTTCGGGTGATGCTGTGTTATTGAAAACAAGCTCCACCTCTATTGTAGTGTTTCCATCGATGGACGGGCTGAAAAACAGATTGCCATCATTATGAGACCATTCAACTTGAAATCAACTTGAAAGCTTGATGCTCTTGCTTACAGTTGGGGAACATATACCATCATGTTTAGCTTATAATGCATGCAACAGAACTTATTCTTTGACCCTATGGTGCCTGGATCTTACTATTATCGTTTAGATTGTTTCAATCAGCCTTTATCATTGTGCGTTGTGATTAACCCTAAACTACATCGGTACAATTGCTACTTTTCAGAAATTAAGAACAATGATTGAAATTTGTCAACAGGACCTATATTCATATGGAACATTTGGTTATTTAAGAAGGATCATTTACCTGAATCCAAGGACAAGAGTGGTGATGAAAACCGACCCATAGGCCTCCTGGAAGATCGCATCGCACTATGGGAACAGCATACACAATTTTAAAAGATGGACAACCCCTTAAAAATGAATGCAATCAATGCAAATCCCTCTGAAGTTAAAGGTTCGTAAAATGACGTCTCAATTCACGACTGTATGAAATCCAAATAAACCCTGTAAAGGTTTTTGGAATTATCTAGTGTAGTCTATGTGCATTACCGCTCATGAGGCCAGACATGTAAAAGGTTTCACCAGATGAAAGCAAACCACAACGACAAATATGGCAAACACGCTGAACGAATCAAGTAATATGGAATGCATCGCAAGGTTATCGAAGGACGAGAGGCAAAAGAGGGCAACGTGAAAGACTTCAAGTTTGAAATGATATCAACTTACAGATGTCACAACAGTTGTTTGTAGTTCTTGAAACTCTGCAGTCGTTTGGTTTGTTAACTCTGCAGTGAAAGGCTTTGATAGTGTAGCCTCTACCGTGAAAGACACAGTAGGTACTGAGGGTTCTGGAGTTGCCGTAGTTGTTGTTGGTGCTGTCGTTGAGGTTGGCGTTTCTGAGAAGGAACATGTCACTTGTAACTATGTATTTGTACATGCATAAGCGCAAGAATCAGGGAAAAGCCACATACTTGAGCAACAAGTTATTGGTTACGAGCAAAGTGCTGTTACTTTTATCATTGGATGAAATATGGAAAATGTGACCATACCTGTGACAACAATAGATTCAGGATCAAAGGAGAATCCGCCAGCGGAGGTGTTGGTTGCTGCCGTCGTCATGGTCTCCAGTACATCGGCAGTTGAAACGGTCACTTCGGGTGATGCTGTGTTATTGAAAACAAGCTCCACCTCTATTGTAGTGTTTCCATCGATGGACGGGCTGAAAAACAGATTGCCATCATTATGAGACCATTCAACTTGAAATCAACTTGAAAGCTTGATGCTCTAGCTTACAGTTGGGGAACATATACCATCATGTTTAGCTTATAATGCATGCAACAGAACTTATTCTTTGACCCTATGGTGCCTGGATCTTAATATTATCGTTTAGATTGTTTCAATTAGCCTTTATCATTGTGCGTTGTGATTAACCCTAAACTACATCGGTACAATTGCTACTTTTCAGAAATTAAGAACAATGATTGAAATTTGTCAACAGGACCTATATTCATATGGAAAATTTGGTTATTTAAGAAGGATCATTTACCTGAATCCAAGGACAAGAGTGGTGATGAAAACCGACCCATAGGCCTCCTGGAAGATCGCATCGCACTATGGGAACAGCATACACAATTTTAAAAGATGGACAACCCCTTAAAAATGAACGCAATCAATGCAAATCCCTCTGAAGTTAAAGGTTCGTAAAATGACGTCTCAATTCACGACTGTATGAAATCCAAATAAACCCTGTAAAGGTTGTTGGAATTATCTAGTGTAGTGCTGTGTGCATTACCGCTCATGAGGCCAGACATGTAAAAGGTTTCACCAGATGAAAGCAAACCACAACGACAAATATGGCAAACACGCTGAACGAATCAAGTAATATGGAATGCATCGCAAGGTTATCGAAGGACGAGAGGCAAAAGAGGGCAACGTGAAAGACTTCAAGTTTGAAATGATATCAACTTACAGATGTCACAACAGTTGTTTGCAGTTCTTGAAACTCTGCAGTCGTTTGGTTTGTTAACTCTGCAGTGAAAGGCTTTGATAGTGTAGCCTCTACCGTGAAAGACACAGTAGGAACTGAGGGTTCTGGAGTTGCCGTAGTTGTTGTTGGTGCTGTCGTTGAGGTTGGCGTTTCTGAGAAGGAACATGTTACTTGTAACTATGTATTTGTACATGCATAAGCGCAAGAATCAGGGAAAAGCCACATACTTGAGCAACAAGTTATTGGTTACGAGCAAAGTGCTGTTACTTTTATCATTGGATGAAATATGGAAAATGTGACCATACCTGTGACAACAATAGATTCAGGATCAAAGGAGAATCCGCCAGCGGAGGTGTTGGTTGCTGCCGTCGTCATGGTCTCCAGTACATCGGCAGTTGAAACGGTCACTTCGGGTGATGCTGTGTTATTGAAAACAAGCTCCACCTCTATTGTAGTGTTTCCATCGATGGACGGGCTGAAAAACAGATTGCCATCATTATGAGACCATTCAACTTGAAATCAACTTGAAAGCTTGATGCTCTAGCTTACAGTTGGGGAACATATACCATCATGTTTAGCTTATAATGCATGCAACAGAACTTATTCTTTGACCCTATGGTGCCTGGATCTTAATATTATCGTTTAGATTGTTTCATTTAGCCTTTATCATTGTGCGTTGTGATTAACCCTAAACTACATCGGTACAATTGCTACTTTTCAGAAATTAAGAACAATGATTGAAATTTGTCAACAGGACCTATATTCATATGGAAAATTTGGTTATTTAAGAAGGATCATTTACCTGAATCCAAGGACAAGAGTGGTGATGAAAACCGACCCATAGGCCTCCTGGAAGATCGCATCGCACTATGGGAACAGCATACACAATTTTAAAAGATGGACAACCCCTTAAAAATGAATGCAATCAATGCAAATCCCTCTGAAGTTAAAGGTTCGTAAAATGACGTCTCAATTCACGACTGTATGAAATCCAAATAAACCCTGTAAAGGTTGTTGGAATTATCTAGTGTAGTGCCGTGTGCATTACCGCTCATGAGGCCAGACATGTAAAAGGTTTCACCAGATGAAAGCAAACCACAACGACAAATATGGCAAACACGCTGAACGAATCAAGTAATATGGAATGCATCGCAAGGTTATCGAAGGACGAGAGGCAAAAGAGGGCAACGTGAAAGACTTCAAGTTTGAAATGATATCAACTTACAGATGTCACAACAGTTGTTTGCAGTTCTTGAAACTCTGCAGTCGTTTGGTTTGTTAACTCTGCAGTGAAAGGCTTTGATAGTGTAGCCTCTACCGTGAAAGACACAGTAGGAACTGAGGGTTCTGGAGTTGCCGTAGTTGTTGTTGGTGCTGTCGTTGAGGTTGGCGTTTCTGAGAAGGAACATGTCACTTGTAACTATGTATTTGTACATGCATAAGCGCAAGAATCAGGGAAAAGCCACATACTTGAGCAACAAGTTATTGGTTACGAGCAAAGTGCTGTTACTTTTATCATTGGATGAAATATGGAAAATGTGACCATACCTGTGACAACAATAGATTCAGGATCAAAGGAGAATCCGCCAGCGGAGGTGTTGGTTGCTGCCGTCGTCATGGTCTCCAGTACATCGGCAGTTGAAACGGTCACTTCGGGTGATGCTGTGTTATTGAAAACAAGCTCCACCTCTATTGTAGTGTTTCCATCGATGGACGGGCTGAAAAACAGATTGCCATCATTATGAGACCATTCAACTTGAAATCAACTTGAAAGCTTGATGCTCTTAGCTTACAGTTGGGGAACATATACCATCATGTTTAGCTTATAATGCATGCAACAGAACTTATTCTTTGACCCTATGGTGCCTGGATCTTACTATTATCGTTTAGATTGTTTCAATCAGCCTTTATCATTGTGCGTTGTGATTAACCCTAAACTACATCGGTACAATTGCTACTTTTCAGAAATTAAGAACAATGATTGAAATTTGTCAACAGGACCTATATTCATATGGAACATTTGGTTATTTAAGAAGGATCATTTACCTGAATCCAAGGACAAGAGTGGTGATGAAAACCGACCCATAGGCCTCCTGGAAGATCGCATCGCACTATGGGAACAGCATACACAATTTTAAAAGATGGACAACCCCTTAAAAATGAATGCAATCAATGCAAATCCCTCTGAAGTTAAAGGTTCGTAAAATGACGTCTCAATTCACGACTGTATGAAATCCAAATAAACCCTGTAAAGGTTTTTGGAATTATCTAGTGTAGTCTATGTGCATTACCGCTCATGAGGCCAGACATGTAAAAGGTTTCACCAGATGAAAGCAAACCACAACGACAAATATGGCAAACACGCTGAACGAATCAAGTAATATGGAATGCATCGCAAGGTTATCGAAGGACGAGAGGCAAAAGAGGGCAACGTGAAAGACTTCAAGTTTGAAATGATATCAACTTACAGATGTCACAACAGTTGTTTGTAGTTCTTGAAACTCTGCAGTCGTTTGGTTTGTTAACTCTGCAGTGAAAGGCTTTGATAGTGTAGCCTCTACCGTGAAAGACACAGTAGGTACTGAGGGTTCTGGAGTTGCCGTAGTTGTTGTTGGTGCTGTCGTTGAGGTTGGCGTTTCTGAGAAGGAACATGTCACTTGTAACTATGTATTTGTACATGCATAAGCGCAAGAATCAGGGAAAAGCCACATACTTGAGCAACAAGTTATTGGTTACGAGCAAAGTGCTGTTACTTTTATCATTGGATGAAATATGGAAAATGTGACCATACCTGTGACAACAATAGATTCAGGATCAAAGGAGAATCCGCCAGCGGAGGTGTTGGTTGCTGCTGTCGTCATGGTCTCCAGTACATCGGCAGTTGAAACGGTCACTTCGGGTGATGCTGTGTTATTGAAAACAAGCTCCACCTCTATTGTAGTGTTTCCATCGATGGACGGGCTGAAAAACAGATTGCCATCATTATGAGACCATTCAACTTGAAATCAACTTGAAAGCTTGATGCTCTAGCTTACAGTTGGGGAACATATACCATCATGTTTAGCTTATAATGCATGCAACGGAACTTATTCTTTGACCCTATGGTGCCTGGATCTTAATATTATCGTTTAGATTGTTTCAATTAGCCTTTATCATTGTGCGTTGTGATTAACCCTAAACTTCATCGGTACAATTGCTACTTTTCAGAAATTAAGAACAATGATTGAAATTTGTCAACAGGACCTATATTCATATGGAAAATTTGGTTATTTAAGAAGGATCATTTACCTGAATCCAAGGGCAAGAGTGGTGATGAAAACCGACCCATAGGCCTCCTGGAAGATCGCATCGCACTATGGGAACAGCATACACAATTTTAAAAGATGGACAACCCCTTAAAAATGAATGCAATCAATGCAAATCCCTCTGAAGTTAAAGGTTCGTAAAATGACGTCTCAATTCACGACTGTATGAAATCCAAATAAACCCTGTAAAGGTTGTTGGAATTATCTAGTGTAGTGCTGTGTGCATTACCGCTCATGAGGCCAGACATGTAAAAGGTTTCACCAGATGAAAGCAAACCACAACGACAAATATGGCAAACACGCTGAACGAATCAAGTAATATGGAATGCATCGCAAGGTTATCGAAGGACGAGAGGCAAAAGAGGGCAACGTGAAAGACTTCAAGTTTGAAATGATATCAACTTACAGATGTCAAAACAGTTGTTTGCAGTTCTTGAAACTCTGCAGTCGTTTGGTTTGTTAACTCTGCAGTGAAAGGCTTTGATAGTGTAGCCTCTACCGTGAAAGACACAGTAGGAACTGAGGGTTCTGGAGTTGCCGTAGTTGTTGTTGGTGCTGTCGTTGAGGTTGGCGTTTCTGAGAAGGAACATGTTACTTGTAACTATGTATTTGTACATGCATAAGCGCAAGAATCAGGGAAAAGCCACATACTTGAGCAACAAGTTATTGGTTACGAGCAAAGTGCTGTTACTTTTATCATTGGATGAAATATGGAAAATGTGACCATACCTGTGACAACAATAGATTCAGGATCAAAGGAGAATCCGCCAGCGGAGGTGTTGGTTGCTGCCGTCGTCATGGTCTCCAGTACATCGGCAGTTGAAACGGTCACTTCGGGTGATGCTGTGTTATTGAAAACAAGCTCCACCTCTATTGTAGTGTTTCCATCGATGGACGGGCTGAAAAACAGATTGCCATCATTATGAGACCATTCAACTTGAAATCAACTTGAAAGCTTGATGCTCTAGCTTACAGTTGGGGAACATATACCATCATGTTTAGCTTATAATGCATGCAACAGAACTTATTCTTTGACCCTATGGTGCCTGGATCTTAATATTATCGTTTAGATTGTTTCAATTAGCCTTTATCATTGTGCGTTGTGATTAACCCTAAACTACATCGGTACAATTGCTACTTTTCAGAAATTAAGAACAATGATTGAAATTTGTCAACAGGACCTATATTCATATGGAAAATTTGGTTATTTAAGAAGGATCATTTACCTGAATCCAAGGACAAGAGTGGTGATGAAAACCGACCCATAGGCCTCCTGGAAGATCGCATCGCACTATGGGAACAGCATACACAATTTTAAAAGATGGACAACCCCTTAAAAATGGATGGAATCAATGCAAATCCCTCTGAAGTTAAAGGTTCATAAAATGACGTCTCAATTCACGACTGTATGAAATCCAAATAAACCCTGTAAAGGTTGTTGGAATTATCTAGTGTAGTGCCGTGTGCATTACCGCTCATGAGGCCAGACATGTAAAAGGTTTCACCAGATGAAAGCAAACCACAACGACAAATATGGCAAACACGCTGAACGAATCAAGTAATATGGAATGCATCGCAAGGTTATCGAAGGACGAGAGGCAAAAGAGGGCAACGTGAAAGACTTCAAGTTTGAAATGATATCAACTTACAGATGTCACAACAGTTGTTTGCAGTTCTTGAAACTCTGCAGTCGTTTGGTTTGTTAACTCTGCAGTGAAAGGCTTTGATAGTGTAGCCTCTACCGTGAAAGACACAGTAGGAACTGAGGGTTCTGGAGTTGCCGTAGTTGTTGTTGGTGCTGTCGTTGAGGTTGGCGTTTCTGAGAAGGAACATGTCACTTGTAACTATGTATTTGTACATGCATAAGCGCAAGAATCAGGGAAAAGCCACATACTTGAGCAACAAGTTATTGGTTACGAGCAAAGTGCTGTTACTTTTATCATTGGATGAAATATGGAAAATGTGACCATACCTGTGACAACAATAGATTCAGGATCAAAGGAGAATCCGCCAGCGGAGGTGTTGGTTGCTGCCGTCGTCATGGTCTCCAGTACATCGGCAGTTGAAACGGTCACTTCGGGTGATGCTGTGTTATTGAAAACAAGCTCCACCTCTATTGTAGTGTTTCCATCGATGGACGGGCTGAAAAACAGATTGCCATCATTATGAGACCATTCAACTTGAAATCAACTTGAAAGCTTGATGCTCTAGCTTACAGTTGGGGAACATATACCATCATGTTTAGCTTATAATGCATGCAACAGAACTTATTCTTTGACCCTATGGTGCCTGGATCTTAATATTATCGTTTAGATTGTTTCAATTAGCCTTTATCATTGTGCGTTGTGATTAACCCTAAACTACATCGGTACAATTGCTACTTTTCAGAAATTAAGAACAATGATTGAAATTTGTCAACAGGACCTATATTCATATGGAAAATTTGGTTATTTAAGAAGGATCATTTACCTGAATCCAAGGACAAGAGTGGTGATGAAAACCGACCCATAGGCCTCCTGGAAGATCGCATCGCACTATGGGAACAGCATACACAATTTTAAAAGATGGACAACCCCTTAAAAATGAATGCAATGAATGCAAATCCCTCTGAAGTTAAAGGTTCGTAAAATGACGTCTCAATTCACGACTGTATGAAATCCAAATAAACCCTGTAAAGGTTGTTGGAATTATCTAGTGTAGTGCTGTGTGCATTACCGCTCATGAGGCCAGACATGTAAAAGGTTTCACCAGATGAAAGCAAACCACAACGACAAATATGGCAAACACGCTGAACGAATCAAGTAATATGGAATGCATCGCAAGGTTATCGAAGGACGAGAGGCAAAAGAGGGCAACGTGAAAGACTTCAAGTTTGAAATGATATCAACTTACAGATGTCACAACAGTTGTTTGTAGTTCTTGAAACTCTGCAGTCGTTTGGTTTGTTAACTCTGCAGTGAAAGGCTTTGATAGTGTAGCCTCTACCGTGAAAGACACAGTAGGTACTGAGGGTTCTGGAGTTGCCGTAGTTGTTGTTGGTGCTGTCGTTGAGGTTGGCGTTTCTGAGAAGGAACATGTCACTTGTAACTATGTATTTGTACATGCATAAGCGCAAGAATCAGGGAAAAGCCACATACTTGAGCAACAAGTTATTGGTTACGAGCAAAGTGCTGTTACTTTTATCATTGGATGAAATATGGAAAATGTGACCATACCTGTGACAACAATAGATTCAGGATCAAAGGAGAATCCGCCAGCGGAGGTGTTGGTTGCTGCTGTCGTCATGGTCTCCAGTACATCGGCAGTTGAAACGGTCACTTCGGGTGATGCTGTGTTATTGAAAACAAGCTCCACCTCTATTGTAGTGTTTCCATCGATGGACGGGCTGAAAAACAGATTGCCATCATTATGAGACCATTCAACTTGAAATCAACTTGAAAGCTTGATGCTCTAGCTTACAGTTGGGGAACATATACCATCATGTTTAGCTTATAATGCATGCAACGGAACTTATTCTTTGACCCTATGGTGCCTGGATCTTAATATTATCGTTTAGATTGTTTCAATTAGCCTTTATCATTGTGCGTTGTGATTAACCCTAAACTTCATCGGTACAATTGCTACTTTTCAGAAATTAAGAACAATGATTGAAATTTGTCAACAGGACCTATATTCATATGGAAAATTTGGTTATTTAAGAAGGATCATTTACCTGAATCCAAGGGCAAGAGTGGTGATGAAAACCGACCCATAGGCCTCCTGGAAGATCGCATCGCACTATGGGAACAGCATACACAATTTTAAAAGATGGACAACCCCTTAAAAATGAATGCAATCAATGCAAATCCCTCTGAAGTTAAAGGTTCGTAAAATGACGTCTCAATTCACGACTGTATGAAATCCAAATAAACCCTGTAAAGGTTGTTGGAATTATCTAGTGTAGTGCTGTGTGCATTACCGCTCATGAGGCCAGACATGTAAAAGGTTTCACCAGATGAAAGCAAACCACAACGACAAATATGGCAAACACGCTGAACGAATCAAGTAATATGGAATGCATCGCAAGGTTATCGAAGGACGAGAGGCAAAAGAGGGCAACGTGAAAGACTTCAAGTTTGAAATGATATCAACTTACAGATGTCAAAACAGTTGTTTGCAGTTCTTGAAACTCTGCAGTCGTTTGGTTTGTTAACTCTGCAGTGAAAGGCTTTGATAGTGTAGCCTCTACCGTGAAAGACACAGTAGGAACTGAGGGTTCTGGAGTTGCCGTAGTTGTTGTTGGTGCTGTCGTTGAGGTTGGCGTTTCTGAGAAGGAACATGTTACTTGTAACTATGTATTTGTACATGCATAAGCGCAAGAATCAGGGAAAAGCCACATACTTGAGCAACAAGTTATTGGTTACGAGCAAAGTGCTGTTACTTTTATCATTGGATGAAATATGGAAAATGTGACCATACCTGTGACAACAATAGATTCAGGATCAAAGGAGAATCCGCCAGCGGAGGTGTTGGTTGCTGCCGTCGTCATGGTCTCCAGTACATCGGCAGTTGAAACGGTCACTTCGGGTGATGCTGTGTTATTGAAAACAAGCTCCACCTCTATTGTAGTGTTTCCATCGATGGACGGGCTGAAAAACAGATTGCCATCATTATGAGACCATTCAACTTGAAATCAACTTGAAAGCTTGATGCTCTAGCTTACAGTTGGGGAACATATACCATCATGTTTAGCTTATAATGCATGCAACAGAACTTATTCTTTGACCCTATGGTGCCTGGATCTTAATATTATCGTTTAGATTGTTTCAATTAGCCTTTATCATTGTGCGTTGTGATTAACCCTAAACTACATCGGTACAATTGCTACTTTTCAGAAATTAAGAACAATGATTGAAATTTGTCAACAGGACCTATATTCATATGGAAAATTTGGTTATTTAAGAAGGATCATTTACCTGAATCCAAGGACAAGAGTGGTGATGAAAACCGACCCATAGGCCTCCTGGAAGATCGCATCGCACTATGGGAACAGCATACACAATTTTAAAAGATGGACAACCCCTTAAAAATGGATGGAATCAATGCAAATCCCTCTGAAGTTAAAGGTTCATAAAATGACGTCTCAATTCACGACTGTATGAAATCCAAATAAACCCTGTAAAGGTTGTTGGAATTATCTAGTGTAGTGCCGTGTGCATTACCGCTCATGAGGCCAGACATGTAAAAGGTTTCACCAGATGAAAGCAAACCACAACGACAAATATGGCAAACACGCTGAACGAATCAAGTAATATGGAATGCATCGCAAGGTTATCGAAGGACGAGAGGCAAAAGAGGGCAACGTGAAAGACTTCAAGTTTGAAATGATATCAACTTACAGATGTCACAACAGTTGTTTGCAGTTCTTGAAACTCTGCAGTCGTTTGGTTTGTTAACTCTGCAGTGAAAGGCTTTGATAGTGTAGCCTCTACCGTGAAAGACACAGTAGGAACTGAGGGTTCTGGAGTTGCCGTAGTTGTTGTTGGTGCTGTCGTTGAGGTTGGCGTTTCTGAGAAGGAACATGTCACTTGTAACTATGTATTTGTACATGCATAAGCGCAAGAATCAGGGAAAAGCCACATACTTGAGCAACAAGTTATTGGTTACGAGCAAAGTGCTGTTACTTTTATCATTGGATGAAATATGGAAAATGTGACCATACCTGTGACAACAATAGATTCAGGATCAAAGGAGAATCCGCCAGCGGAGGTGTTGGTTGCTGCCGTCGTCATGGTCTCCAGTACATCGGCAGTTGAAACGGTCACTTCGGGTGATGCTGTGTTATTGAAAACAAGCTCCACCTCTATTGTAGTGTTTCCATCGATGGACGGGCTGAAAAACAGATTGCCATCATTATGAGACCATTCAACTTGAAATCAACTTGAAAGCTTGATGCTCTAGCTTACAGTTGGGGAACATATACCATCATGTTTAGCTTATAATGCATGCAACAGAACTTATTCTTTGACCCTATGGTGCCTGGATCTTAATATTATCGTTTAGATTGTTTCAATTAGCCTTTATCATTGTGCGTTGTGATTAACCCTAAACTACATCGGTACAATTGCTACTTTTCAGAAATTAAGAACAATGATTGAAATTTGTCAACAGGACCTATATTCATATGGAAAATTTGGTTATTTAAGAAGGATCATTTACCTGAATCCAAGGACAAGAGTGGTGATGAAAACCGACCCATAGGCCTCCTGGAAGATCGCATCGCACTATGGGAACAGCATACACAATTTTAAAAGATGGACAACCCCTTAAAAATGAATGCAATGAATGCAAATCCCTCTGAAGTTAAAGGTTCGTAAAATGACGTCTCAATTCACGACTGTATGAAATCCAAATAAACCCTGTAAAGGTTGTTGGAATTATCTAGTGTAGTGCTGTGTGCATTACCGCTCATGAGGCCAGACATGTAAAAGGTTTCACCAGATGAAAGCAAACCACAACGACAAATATGGCAAACACGCTGAACGAATCAAGTAATATGGAATGCATCGCAAGGTTATCGAAGGACGAGAGGCAAAAGAGGGCAACGTGAAAGACTTCAAGTTTGAAATGATATCAACTTACAGATGTCACAACAGTTGTTTGCAGTTCTTGAAACTCTGCAGTCGTTTGGTTTGTTAACTCTGCAGTGAAAGGCTTTGATAGTGTAGCCTCTACCGTGAAAGACACAGTAGGAACTAAGGGTTCTGGAGTTGCCGTAGTTGTTGTTGGTGCTGTCGTTGAGGTTGGCGTTTCTGAGAAGGAACATGTCACTTGTAACTATGTATTTGTACATGCATAAGCGCAAGAATCAGGGAAAAGCCACATACTTGAGCAACAAGTTATTGGTTACGAGCAAAGTGCTGTTACTTTTATCATTGGATGAAATATGGAAAATGTGACCATACCTGTGACAACAATAGATTCAGGATCAAAGGAGAATCCGCCAGCGGAGGTGTTGGTTGCTGCCGTCGTCATGGTCTCCAGTACATCGGCAGTTGAAACGGTCACTTCGGGTGATGCTGTGTTATTGAAAACAAGCTCCACCTCTATTGTAGTGTTTCCATCGATGGACGGGCTGAAAAACAGATTGCCATCATTATGAGACCATTCAACTTGAAATCAACTTGAAAGCTTGATGCTCTAGCTTACAGTTGGGGAACATATACCATCATGTTTAGCTTATAATGCATGCAACAGAACTTATTCTTTGACCCTATGGTGCCTGGATCTTAATATTATCGTTTAGATTGTTTCAATTAGCCTTTATCATTGTGCGTTGTGATTAACCCTAAACTACATCGGTACAATTGCTACTTTTCAGAAATTAAGAACAATGATTGAAATTTGTCAACAGGACCTATATTCATATGGAAAATTTGGTTATTTAAGAAGGATCATTTACCTGAATCCAAGGACAAGAGTGGTGATGAAAACCGACCCATAGGCCTCCTGGAAGATCGCATCGCACTATGGGAACAGCATACACAATTTTAAAAGATGGACAACCCCTTAAAAATGAATGCAATGAATGCAAATCCCTCTGAAGTTAAAGGTTCGTAAAATGACGTCTCAATTCACGACTGTATGAAATCCAAATAAACCCTGTAAAGGTTTTTGGAATTATCTAGTGTAGTGCCGTGTGCATTACCGCTCATGAGGCCAGACATGTAAAAGGTTTCACCAGATGAAAGCAAACCAGAACGACAAATATGGCAAACACGCTGAACGAATCAAGTAATATGGAATGCATCGCAAGGTTATCGAAGGACGAGAGGCAAAAGAGGGCAACGTGAAAGACTTCAAGTTTGAAATGATATCAACTTACAGATGTCACAACAGTTGTTTGCAGTTCTTGAAACTCTGCAGTCGTTTGGTTTGTTAACTCTGCAGTGAAAGGCTTTGATAGTGTAGCCTCTACCGTGAAAGACACAGTAGGAACTGAGGGTTCTTGAGTTGCCGTAGTTGTTGTTGGTGCTGTCGTTGAGGTTGGCGTTTCTGAGAAGGAACATGTCACTTGTAACTATGTATTTGTACATGCATAAGCGCAAGAATCAGGGAAAAGCCACATACTTGAGCAACAAGTTATTGGTTACGAGCAAAGTGCTGTTACTTTTATCATTGGATGAAATATGGAAAATGTGACCATACCTGTGACAACAAGAGATTCAGGATCAAAGGAGAATCCGCCAGCGGAGGTGTTGGTTGCTGCCGTCGTCATGGTCTCCAGTACAGCGGCAGTTGAAACGGTCACTTCAGGTGATGCTGTGTTATTGAAAACAAGCTCCACCTCTATTGTAGTGTTTCCATCGATGGACGGGCTGAAAAACAGATTGCCATCATTATGAGACCATTCAACTTGAAAGCTTGATGCTCTAGCTTACAGTTGGGGAACATATACCATCATGTTTAGCTTATAATGCATACAACAGAACTTATTCTTTGACCCTATGGTGCCTGGATCTTAATATTATCGTTTAGATCGTTTCAATCAGCCTTTATCATGGTGCGTTGTGATTAACCCTAAACTACATCAGTACAATTGCTACTTTTCAGAAATTAAGAACAATGATTGAAATTTGTCAACAGGACCTATATTCATATGGAAAATTTGGTTATTTAAGAAGGATCATTTACCTGAATCCAAGGACAAGAGTGGTGATGAAAACCGACCCATAGGCCTCCTGGAAGATCGCATCGCACTATGGGAACAGCATACACAATTTTAAAAGATGGACAACCCCTTAAAAATGAATGCAATCAATGCAAATCCCTCTGAAGTTAAAGGTTCGTAAAATGACGTCTCAATTCACGACTGTATGAAATCCAAATAAACCCTGTAAAGGTTGTTGGAATTATCTAGTGTAGTGCTGTGTGCATTACCGCTCATGAGGTCAGACATGTAAAAGGTTTCACCAGATGAAAGCAAACCACAACGACAAATATGGCAAACACGCTGAACGAATCAAGTAATATGGAATGCATCGCAAGGTTATCGAAGGACGAGAGGCAAAAGAGGGCAACGTGAAAGACTTCAAGTTTGAAATGATATCAACTTACAGATGTCACAACAGTTGTTTGCAGTTCTTGAAACTCTGCAGTCGTTTGGTTTGTTAACTCTGCAGTGAAAGGCTTTGATAGTGTAGCCTCTACCGTGAAAGACACAGTAGGAACTGAGGGTTCTGGAGTTGCCGTAGTTGTTGTTGGTGCTGTCGTTGAGGTTGGCGTTTCTGAGAAAGAACACGTCACTTGTAACTATGTATTTGTACATGCATAAGCGCAAGAATCAGGGAAAAGCCACATACTTGAGCAACAAGTTATTGGTTACGAGCAAAGTGCTGTTACTTTTATCATTGGATGAAATATGGAAAATGTGACCATACCTGTGACAACAATAGATTCAGGATCAAAGGAGAATCCGCCAGCGGAGGTGTTGGTTGCTGCCGTCGTCATGGTCTCCAGTACATCGGCAGTTGAAACGGTCACTTCGGGTGATGCTGTGTTATTGAAAACAAGCTCCACCTCTATTGTAGTGTTTCCATCGATGGACGGGCTGAAAAACAGATTGCCATCATTATGAGACCATTCAACTTGAAATCAACTTGAAAGCTTGATGCTCTAGCTTACAGTTGGGGAACATATACCATCATGTTTAGCTTATAATGCATGCAACAGAACTTATTCTTTGACCCTATGGTGCCTGGATCTTAATATTATCGTTTAGATTGTTTCAATTAGCCTTTATCATTGTGCGTTGTGATTAACCCTAAACTACATCGGTACAATTGCTACTTTTCAGAAATTAAGAACAATGATTGAAATTTGTCAACAGGACCTATATTCATATGGAAAATTTGGTTATTTAAGAAGGATCATTTACCTGAATCCAAGGACAAGAGTGGTGATGAAAACCGACCCATAGGCCTCCTGGAAGATCGCATCGCACTATGGGAACAGCATACACAATTTTAAAAAATGGACAACCCCTTAAAAATGAATGCAATGAAAGCAAATCCCTCTGAAGTTAAAGGTTCGTAAAATGACGTCTCAATTCACGACTGTATGAAATCCAAATAAACCCTGTAAAGGTTTTTGGAATTATCTAGTGTAGTGCCGTGTGCATTACCGCTCATGAGGCCAGACATGTAAAAGGTTTCACCAGATGAAAGCAAACCAGAACGACAAATATGGCAAACACGCTGAACGAATCAAGTAATATGGAATGCATCGCAAGGTTATCGAAGGACGAGAGGCAAAAGAGGGCAACGTGAAAGACTTCAAGTTTGAAATGATATCAACTTACAGATGTCACAACAGTTGTTTGCAGTTCTTGAAACTCTGCAGTCGTTTGGTTTGTTAACTCTGCAGTGAAAGGCTTTGATAGTGTAGCCTCTACCGTGAAAGACACAGTAGGAACTGAGGGTTCTTGAGTTGCCGTAGTTGTTGTTGGTGCTGTCGTTGAGGTTGGCGTTTCTGAGAAGGAACATGTCACTTGTAACTATGTATTTGTACATGCATAAGCGCAAGAATCAGGGAAAAGCCACATACTTGAGCAACAAGTTATTGGTTACGAGCAAAGTGCTGTTACTTTTATCATTGGATGAAATATGGAAAATGTGACCATACCTGTGACAACAATAGATTCAGGATCAAAGGAGAATCCGCCAGCGGAGGTGTTGGTTGCTGCCGTCGTCATGGTCTCCAGTACAGCGGCAGTTGAAACGGTCACTTCAGGTGATGCTGTGTTATTGAAAACAAGCTCCACCTCTATTGTAGTGTTTCCATCGATGGACGGGCTGAAAAACAGATTGCCATCATTATGAGACCATTCAACTTGAAAGCTTGATGCTCTAGCTTACAGTTGGGGAACATATACCATCATGTTTAGCTTATAATGCATACAACAGAACTTATTCTTTGACCCTATGGTGCCTGGATCTTAATATTATCGTTTAGATCGTTTCAATCAGCCTTTATCATTGTGCGTTGTGATTAACCCTAAACTACATCGGTACAATTGCTACTTTTCAGAAATTAAGAACAATGATTGAAATTTGTCAACAGGACCTATATTCATATGGAAAATTTGGTTATTTAAGAAGGATCATTTACCTGAATCCAAGGACAAGAGTGGTGATGAAAACCGACCCATAGGCCTCCTGGAAGATCGCATCGCACTATGGGAACAGCATACACAATTTTAAAAGATGGACAACCCCTTAAAAATGAATGCAATCAATGCAAATCCCTCTGAAGTTAAAGGTTCGTAAAATGACGTCTCAATTCACGACTGTATGAAATCCAAATAAACCCTGTAAAGGTTTTTGGAATTATCTAGTGTAGTGCTGTGTGCATTACCGCTCATGAGGCCACACATGTAAAAGGTTTCACCAGATGAAAGCAAACCACAACGACAAATATGGCAAACACGCTGAACGAATCAAGTAATATGGAATGCATCGCAAGGTTATCGAAGGACGAGAGGC
This sequence comes from Gadus morhua, assembly GCF_902167405.1. Taxonomy (NCBI): domain Eukaryota; kingdom Metazoa; phylum Chordata; class Actinopteri; order Gadiformes; family Gadidae; genus Gadus; species Gadus morhua. The sequence goes on from NC_044069.1 coordinate 9,271,101, forward strand.
AAAAGAGGGCAACGTGAAAGACTTCAAGTTTGAAATGATATCAACTTACAGATGTCACAACAGTTGTTTGCAGTTCTTGAAACTCTGCAGTCATTTGGTTTGTTAACTCTGCAGTGAAAGGCTTTGATAGTGTAGCCTCTACCGTGAAAGACACAGTAGGTGCTGTCGTTGGAGTTGGCGTTTCTGAGAAGGAACATGTAAATTGTAACTATGTATTTGTACATGCATAGCACAAGAATCAGGGAAAAGCGACATACTTGAGCAAAATGTTATTAGTTATGAGCAAAGTCCTGTTACTTTTATCATAGGTGTGACATGCATTCACACATTCATACTAACAGGCCACTTATGTCCTTGGTGACTAGAGAGGCGTCCCTCTCATGTGAGGAGCCTAGAGAGGCGTGCGGCTCATACAAGGAGCCATTCTTTCGCGTATCAATTCTAGAGATACCAGCAGCCCGGGTGTTCGAGAAACTCAGACGCTCAAGGCCGCAAAAACAAGGGTAATTCCCGCGCATAGCCAAGACGTCCACAGGTCTGGTAACGTGTGTCTGAACCCACTGTTTCAGCTTGAATTCGCACACGTAAGTTATACGATAAAATATAAAAAAAAAAAAAATTGTTTTGAGCTGAGCGTTCTAGGAAGGATGGGGGCGTGTTATGACCCATGGCAACTTTGTGGAACTTTTTTAGTATTGTCGTTGTGTATGAGTGATATAATGACCGATGTTGTATATAAATTGCGCCACACACCATGCGATTGTGAGCTAAACCCTCATTTGGACACGGACATCAGAATAAACCGCTGCTCAGACGGAGCCCCACACATCCACATACACCGTAGCGTTATAATGAGAAGCCCTACTCTTTCTCGGACATGATAATCTAAATCAACGGCTGTCCAGAACGAGCTTCACATATCTGCACACTAAAGACTCTTTCTTTCTTTCAAAATATAGCATCTTTTGACTCTGGTCTGCCTCAGACTGTTGCTGGACATCCGTTCTGTTTTACGCTCCTCCATGTTTGTTTCTGTGTTGGTCGTGCACTTGTAGTGAATGTAGTCCTGGTTATGATAGCAAATTATTTCCATTACAAATTCCTTTAGGATCCTACAATGCACCGAATATGATGAATTTATAATTGCGGATACGCTTTTTTGAGCGTACAAAATGTCCAAATTGTTTTTCAATTGTCAATAAATTTTCCGGATCCCTACATCTAAAGCGTGAAAATATGCTTGAACATGGATGAGCTTTCCCTTTGAGATAGTTGTGGTAGGCCTACCTGGTGGAGTTGTGGGGACGGTTTCTGGAGAGACCGTAGAGAGAGTTGTTTTGTGCCGTTTCATTTTATATATAGATATAGATAGGCCCTACATATATAGTTACAACTTCCCTTCACGCTATTAACATCTTGAGCTCCATGACATGCAATCAGCCACAACGGAGCATTTGCCATTAATTTCATGTTCCAATAGAATGTGATTCTTTTGATGAAATATACCCATTGATTTGAGGTTTGATGTTAGCTATATTAATTCAATATATATTCCAAAAATATTTTTTGTTAACTAATGGCAGCTTACCTATCATGCAGGCGTCGTTGTAGTCTGGGCAGCAGTCAGGGATCGGTCGTGAAGCACATGATTCGTCACAGAAGCAACCATTGAAACAAGATGGATTTTCGCCTGAGCAACACATGGAAGAGTTTGCAGAACAGTTCCCTGAAGACCACAAACGCAAAGTTACAAGGAAATCAGTACAAAGCTTTATATCCAATGGGAATAATTACTGCCCTTCTTGCTAATATTCGACAGAAAGTATACATCTTACAATTTCACAGATCTATGGAATAGCGGCATAATGATAATAAACCTAATTAACTAATTAGAAGTACCTAATTAACAATGCAAAAAATAAATGTAACTCTATTTTTGTTATTCACGGCCAATGATTATTGTATTTACTTTCCCCTCTATTCCAAATATGAATTATTTATTATATAATTATTATAGACTTGCAAGTTAAAATATAACTTGCTATATAACTAAATATATATTTTTTAATGAAAGGTTTGAAATTAAAAACAATTGTATATAATACCTGAAAAGGAAAGAATAGGGAAAGTTGTTTCGTTGGTTGAGGTTGTGTTGGTGAAATTAGAGGGTTGACTTGTTGGGAATCCTGAAAAGGAAAAACACTCAATGCTGTTAATTGAGTGTAATTTGTCAGAAATGGCACAGCCGTCACCCTTCTGTCTTTCCCTCTGTAAATGTAACAGAAATGTCTGTCTTGTACAATAAAAACGATGTTTTACCTGTAATGCAAGTGGCGTTGAAGTCACTGCAGCAGTCGCGGAATCGAAGACAAGCCACGTCACAGTAGCAGCCCCTAAAGCAGCTGCTATTTAACCCCAAGCAGCACAATGGGGGATCGCTGGCGCAACCTTCCAGCAGAGGACACAATTGCTCCACAATCAATTGAAATTATTTAAGCCCTGCTGGGATTCCTATTGTTTGAAATCAACATATAGGCACCAAAATGAATAGACCTTTACACCTGAACCATCGATTCCAGTGCTTCATTTATGCCTTGTGTATTCGATGTATTGAATACAAACAGCAAAGCGATACATTGATATCAATGGGTCACTGTACTTGGTAGAATGTTGCAAACATACGCTAATGACTATCAACTTTACACCGATTTTACCAGCAAGACATAGCATAATAAATATAATATTTAACTATAATATTCTAGATATATTTATATGCATATTATTTGGCAACGTGGCACCATAAATAAAGGATGTGAAAGGAAAGAAGTAGACTCAAAGTACTGTAAGAGCTAAGGGATAAGTCTATACAAATGGGGTCACGCAAATGGGAGCCAACATGGTTTCATGTAAAACAAATGGATAACTTATCAGGATTAGGGGAGATAATGTGTTGTCAACAAACACAACAGTACAATACAAAACTTTTGAAAAACAGTCAAACTTTGTATGTGTAAAATGCTTTCGCATTCGTTTCAGAAAGCATGCCAGCTAAAACAACACAGGATCAGCTTCATAATTTCTCTTCGAATCAGCTGTGGGCTTGCAGCACAAGGAAAGTAAATCATTACTAGTATGGCCACTCTTCGTCCAGGAATAAGTGTGTGTTTGTGTGTGTGTACACGTGCATGAGCGTTGGTAAGTGTCTGCTTGCGCATATATCTCCATCAAGCATACAGTTTCTAGTTACGATGAAGTTATGTAATAAAAAAACTACTAACCAAATGTATTCGATGAAGGTGCAGCTGTTGTGTTCAGCGAGCCATTTGTAGAAGCACTTGTTGGGCTGGGACTTGTAGTCGTTGAGGTTGGCGTTTCTGAGAAGGAACATGTCACTTGTAAGTAACTATGTATTTGTACATGCATAAGCGCACGAATCAGGGAAAAGCGATACTTGAACGACAAATTATTTGTTATGAGCAAAGTCCTGTTACTTTTATCATTGGATCAAATAGTGTGACCATACCTGTGACAACAATAGATTCAGGATCAAAGGAGAATCCGCCAGCAGAGGTGTTGGTTGCTGCCGTCGTCATGGTCTCCAGTACATCGGCAGTTGAAACGGTCACTTCAGGTGATGCTGTGTTATTGAAAACAAGCTCCACCTCTATTGTAGTGTTTCCATCGATGGACGGGCTGAAAAACAGATTGCCATCATTATGAGACCATTCAACTTGAAATCAACTTGAAAGCTTGATGCTCTAGCTTACAGTTCGGGAACATATACCATCATGTTTAGCTTATAATGCATGCAACAGAACTTATTCTTTGACCCTATGGTGCCTGGATCTGAATATTATCGTTTAAATCGTTTCAATTAGCCTTTATCATTGTGCATTGTGATTAACCCTAAACTACATCGGTACAATTGCTACTTTTCAGAAATTAAGAACAATGATTGAAACTTGTCAACAGGACCTACATTCAACTGGAAAATTTGGTCATTTAAGAAGGATCATTTACCTGAATCCAAGGACAAGAGTGGTGATGAAAATCGACCCATAGGCCTCCCGGAAGATCGCATCGCACTATGGGAACAGCATACACAATTTTAAAAGATGGACAACCCCTTAAAAATGAATGGAATCAATGCAAATCCCTCTGAAGTTAAAGGTTCGTAAAATGACGTCTCAATTCACCACTGTATGAAATCCAAATAAACCCTGTAAAGGTTTTTGGAATTATCTAGTGTAGTGCTGTGTGCATTACCGCTCATGAGGCCAGACATGTAAAAGGTTTCACCAGATGAAAGCAAACGACAACGACAAATATGGCAAACACGCTGAACGAATCAAGTAATATGGAATGCATCGCAAGGGTATCGAAGGACGAGAGGCAAAAGAGGGCCACGTAAAAGACTTCAAGTTTGAAATGATATCAACTTACAGATGTCACAACAGTTGTTTGCAGTTCTTGAAACTCTGCAGTCGTTTGGTTTGTTAACTCTGCAGTGAAAGGCTTTGATATTGTGGCCTCTACCGTGAAAGACACAGTAGGAACTGAGGGTTCTGGAGTTGCCGTAGTTGTTGTTGGTGCTGTCGTTGAGGTTGGCGTTTCTGAGAAGGAACATGTCACTTGTAACTATGTATTTGTACTTGCATAAGCGCCAGAATCAGGGAAAAGCCACATACTTGAGCAACGAGTTATTTGTTACGAGAAAAGTGCTGTTACTTTTATCATTGGATGAAACATGGAAAATGTGACCATACCTGTGACAACAATAGATTCAGGATCAAAGGAGATTCCGCCAGCGGAGGTGTTGGTTGCTGCCGTCGTCATGGTTTCCAGTACATCGGCAGTTGAAACGGTCACTTCAGGTGATGCTGTGTTATTGAAAACAAGCTCCACCTCTATTGTAGTGTTTCCATCGATGGAGGGGCTGAAAAACAGATTGCCATCATTATGAGACCATTCAACTTGAAATCAACTTGAAAGCTTGATGCTCTAGCTTACAGTTGGGGAACATATACCATCATGTTAAGCTTATAATGCATACAACAGAACTTATTCTTTGACCCTATGGTGCCTGGATCTTAATATTATCGTTTAAATCGTTTCAATTAGCCTTTATCATTGTGCGTTGTGATTAACCCTAAACTACATCGGTACAATTGCTACTTTTCAGAAATTAAGAACAATGATTGAAATTTGTCAACAGCACCTATATTCATCTGGAAAATGTGGTTATTTAATAAGGATCATTTACCTGAATCCAAGGACAAGAGTGGTGATGAAAATCGACCCATAGGCCTCCAGGAAGATCGCATCGCACTATTGGAACAGCATGCACAATTTTAAAAGATGGACAACCCCTTAAAAATGAATGGAATCAATGCAAATCCCTCTGAAGTTAAAGGTTCATAAAATGACGTCTCAATTCACCACTGTATGAAATCCAAATAAACCCTGTAAAGGTTTTTGGAATTAACTAGTGTAGTGCTGTGTGCATTACCGCTCATGAGGCCAGACATGTAAAAGGTTTCACCAGATGAAAGCAAACCACAGCGACAAATATGGCAAACACGCTGAACGAATCAAGTAATATGGAATGCATCGCAAGGGTATCGAAGGACGAGAGGCAAAAGAGGGCAACGTAAAAGACTACAAGTTTGAAATGATATCAACTTACAGATGTCACAACAGTTGTTTGCAGTTCTTGAAACTCTGCAGTCGTTTGGTTTGTTAACTCTGCAGTGAAAGGCTTTATTATTGTAGCCTCTACCGTGAAAGACACAGTAGGAACTGAGGGTTCTGGAGTTGCCGTAGTTGTTGTTGGTGCTGTCGTTGAGGTTGGCGTTTCTGAGAAGGAACATGTCACTTGTAACTATGTATTTGTACATGCATAAGCGCAAGAATCAGGGAAAAGCCACATACTTGAGCAACAAGTTATTTGTTACGAGAAAAGTGCTGTTACTTTTATCATTGGATGAAATATGGAAAATGTGACCATACCTGTGACAACAATAGATTCAGGATCAAAGGAGAATCCGCCAGCGGAGGTGTTGGTTGCTGCCGTCGTCATGGTCTCCAGTACATCGGCAGTTGAAACGGTCACTTCAGGTGATGCTGTGTTATTGAAAACAAGCTCCACCTCTATTGTAGTGTTTCCATCGATGGACGGGCTGAAAAACAGATTGCCATCATTATGAGACCATTCAACTTGGATACAACTTGAAAGCTTGATGCTCTAGCTTACAGTTGGGGAACATATACCATCATGTTTAGCTTATAATGCATACAACAGAACTTATTCTTTGACCCTAAGGTGCCTGGATCTGAATATTATTGTTTAGATTGTTTCAATTAGCCTTTATCATTGTGCGTTGTGATTAACCCTAAACTATATCGGTGCAATTGCTACTTTTCAGAAATTTGAACAATGATTGAAATGTGTCAACAGGACCTATATTCATATGGAAAATTTGGTTGTTTAAGAAGGACCATTTACCTGAATCCAAGGACAATAGTGGTGATGAAAACCGACCCATAGGCCTCCTGGAAGATCGCATCGCACTATGGGAACAGCATACACAATTTTAAAAGATGGACAACCCCTTAAAAATGGATGGAATCAATGCAAATCCCTCTGAAGTTAAAGGTTCGGAAAAATGACGTCTCAAGTAATATGGAATGCATCGCAAGGGTATCGAAGGACGAGAGGCAAAAGAGGGCAACGTAAAAGACTTCATGTTTGAAATGATATCAACTTACAGATGTCACAACAGTTGTTTGCAGTTCTTGAAACTCTGCAGTCATTTGGTTTGTTAACTCTGCAGTGAAAGGCTTTGATATTGTAGCCTCTACCGTGAAAGACACAGTAGGAACTGAGGGTTCTGGAGTTGCCGTAGTTGTTGTTGGTGCTGTCGTTGAGGTTGGTGTTTCTGAGAAGGAACATGTCACTTGTAACTATGTATTTGTACATGCATAAGCGCAAGAATCAGGGAAAAGCCACATACTTGAGCAACAAGTTATTGGTTACGAGCAAAGTGCTGTTACATTATCATTGGATGAAATATGGAAAATATGACCATACCTGTGACAACAATAGATTCAGGATCAAAGGAGAATCCGCCAGCGGAGGTGTTGGTTGCTGCCGTCGTCATGGTCTCCAGTACATCGGCAGTTGAAACGGTCACTTCAGGTGATGCTGTGTTATTGAAAACAAGCTCCACCTCTATTGTAGTGTTTCCATCGATGGACGGGCTGAAAAACAGATTGCCATCATTATGAGACCATTCAACTTGAAATCAACTTGAAAGCTTGATGCTCTAGCTTACAGTTGGCGAACATATACCATCATGTTTAGCTTATAATGCATAAAACAGAACTTATTCTTTGACCCTATGGTGCCTGGATCTTAATATTATCGTTTAGATCGTTTCAATTAGCCTTTATCATTGTGCGTTGTGATTAACCCTAAACTACATCGGTACAATTGCTACTTTTCAGAAATTAAGAACAATGATTGAAAATTGTCAACAGGACCTATATTCATATGGGAAATTTGGTTATTTAAGAAGGATCATTTACCTGAATCCAAGGACAATAGTGGTGATGAAAACCGACCCATAGGCCTCCTGGAAGATCGCATTGCACTATGGGAACAGCATACACAATTTTAAAAGATGGACAACCCCTTAAAAATGAATGGAATCAATGCAAATCCCTCTGAAGTTCAAGGTTCGTAAAATGACGTCTCATTTCACGACTGTATGAAATCCAAATAAACCCTGTATAGGTTTTTGGAATTATCTAGTGTAGTGCTGTGTGCATTACCGCTCATGAGGCCAGAAATGTAAAAGGTTTCACCAGATGAAAGCAAACCACAATGACAAATATGGCAAACACGCTGAACGAATCAAATAATATGGAATGCATCGCAAGGGTATCGAAGGACGAGAGGCAAAAGAGGGCAACGTGAAAGACTTCAAGTTTGAAAAGATATCAACTTACAGATGTCACAACAGTTGTTTGCAGTTCTTGAAACTCTGCAGTCGTTTGGTTTGTTAACTCTGCAGTGAAAGGCTTTGATAGTGTAGCCTCTACCGTGAAAGACACAGTAGGAACTGAGGGTTCTGGAGTTGCCGTAGTTGTTGTTGGTGCTGTCGTTGAGGTTGCCGTTTCTGAGAAGGAACATGTCACTTGTAACTATGTATTTGTACATGCATAAGCGCAAGAATCAGGGAAAAGCCACATACTTGAGCAACAAGTTATTGGTTACGAGCAAAGTGCTGTTACTTTTATCATTGGATGAAATATGGAAAATGTGACCATACCTGTGACAACAATAGATTCAGGATCAAAGGAGAATCCGCCAGCGGAGGTGTTGGTTGCTGCCGTCGTCATGGTCTCCAGTACATCGGCAGTTGAAACGGTCACTTCAGGTGATGCTGTGTTATTGAAAACAAGCTCCACCTCTATTGTAGTGTTTCCATCGATGGACGGGCTGAAAAACAGATTGCCATCATTATGAGACCATTCAACTTTGATACAACTTGAAAGCTTGATGCTCTAGCTTACATTTGGGGAACATATACCATCATGTTTAGCTTATAATGCATACAACAGGACTTATTCTTTGACCCTAAGGTGCCTGGATCTGAATATTATTGTTTAGATCGTTTCAATTAGCCTTTATCATTGTGCGTTGTGATTAACCCTAAACTATATCGGTACAATTGCTACTTTTCAGAAATTAGAACAATGATTGAAATGTGTCAACAGGACCTATATTCATATGGAAAATGTGGTTGTTTAAGAAGGACCATTTACCTGAATCCAAGGACAAGAGTGGTGATGAAAATCGATCCATAGGCCTCCAGGAAGATCGCATCGCACTATGGGGACAGCATACACAATTTTAAAAGATGGACAACCCCTTAAAAATGGATGGAATCAATGCAAATTCCTCTGAAGTTAAAGGTTCGGAAAAATGACGTCTCAAGTAACATGGAATGCATCGCAAGGGTATCGAAGGACGAGAGGCAAAAGAGGGCAACGTAAAAGACTTCATGTTTGAAATGATATCAACTTACAGATGTCACAACAGTTGTTTGCAGTTCTTGAAACTCTGCAGTCGTTTGGTTTGTTAACTCTGCAGTGAAAGGCTTTGATATTGTAGCCTCTACCGTGAAAGACACAGTAGGAACTGAGGGTTCTGGAGTTGCCGTAGTTGTTGTTGGTGCTGTCGTTGAGGTTGGCGTTTCTGAGAAGGAACATGTCACTTGTAACTATGTATTTGTGCATGCATAAGCGCAAGAATCAGGGAAAAGCCACATACTTGAGCAACAAGTTATTGGTTACGAGCAAAGTGCTGTTACTTTTATCATTGGATGAAATATGGAAAATGTGACCATACCTGTGACAACAATAGATTCAGGATCAAAGGAGAATCCGCCAGCGGAGGTGTTGGTTGCTGCCGTCGTCATGGTCTCCAGTACATCGGCAGTTGAAACGGTCACTTCAGGTGATGCTGTGTTATTGAAAACAAGCTCCACCTCTAGTGTAGTGTTTCCATCGATGGACGGGCTGAAAAACAGATTGCCATCATTATGAGACCATTCAACTTGAATACAACTTGAAAGCTCGATGCTCTAGCTTACAGTTCGGGAACATATACCATCATGTTTAGCTTATACTGCATGCAACAGAACTTATTCTTTGACCCTATGGTGCCTGGATCTGAATATTATTGTTTAGATCGTTTCAATTAGCCTTTATCATTGTGCGTTGTGATTAACCCTAAACTACATCGGTACAATTGCTACTTTTCAGAAATTAAGAACAATGATTGAAATTTGTCAACAGGACCTATATTCATATGGAAAATCTGGTTATTTAAGAAGGACCATTTACCTGAATCCAAGGACAAGAGTGGTGATGAAAACCGACCCATAGGCCTCCCGGAAGATCGCATCGCACTATAGGAACAGCATACACAATTTTAAAAGATGGACAACCCCTTAAAAATGAATGGAATCAATGCAAATCCCTCTGAAGTTATAGGTTCGGAAAAAAAAGTTTCAATTCACCACTGTATGAAATCAAAAATAAACCCTGTAAAGGTTTTTGGAATTATCTAGTGTAGTACTGTGTGCATTACCGCTCATGAGGCCACACATGTAAAAGGTTTCACCAGATGAAAGCAAATCCCGACGACAAATATGGCAAACACGCTGAACGAATCAAGTAATATGGAATGCATCGCAAGGGTATCGAAGGACGAGAGGCAAAAGAGGGCAACGTAAAAGACTTCAAGTTTGAAATGATATCAACTTACAGATGTCACAACAGTTGTTTGCAGTTCTTGAAACTCTGCAGTCGTTTGGTTTGTTAACTCTGCAGTGAAAGGCTTTGATAGTGTAGCCTCTACCGTGAAAGACACAGTAGGAACTGAGGAATATGGAGTTGCCGTAGTTGTTGTTGGTGCTGTCGTTGAGGTTGGCGTTTCTGAGAAGGAACATGTCACTTGTAACTATGTATTTGTACATGCATAAGCGCAAGAATCAGGGAAAAGCCACATACTTGAGCAACAAGTTATTTGTTACGAGAAAAGTGCCGTTACATTTATCATTGGATGAAATATGGAAAATGTGACCATACCTGTGACAACAATAGATTCATGATCAAATAGGCTACTTGAGCGAAAATTAAGTTTTTTCAGAGCGATATTCCATTGCTGTTACTTTTGTTAAATTGATTGAAAATGGAATGCACAAGCATACCTGTTACAGCTATAGAATCCGTATCAATTGAGATTCCGCTCGAACAGGTTGCTGCTGCAGCCAATCTCATGGTGTTCAAAACTTCACTTGCTGATGGGATCTCTTCAGGTGAGGCTGTATCATTAAATACAAGCTCCCCCTCTATTGTAGTCGTATCAGTCGTGGACGAACTAAAACACAGATTGCCCGCATGATTGTACAATTCAACTTGAATTTATCTTAAAAGGTTCCTGCTATAGCTTTTAGTTTTTTTGGGGGGTTTTGTGATGAAGCCCAAACTACATATATATAGTAGGCCTACATATATCCCAAGGAGATTAAATTCCCACTATCAACAATGACGTTATTTAAGGAGGAATATTTACCTGAATCCCAGGACATTCGTGGTGTTGAAAACCAGCCCATATGTCTTCCGAAAGAACTCATTACACTATGGGCAGACCATACAGAAGTTAGAAAAGTTAGTTAGTACGCTGAATGAATCAATTAATATGAAATGTATAGTAAGGTAGTCAAAAAATGACATGAAGTAAAAGCAAAGTCAGTGACAACTTACCACCATGATAACAGCCGATGCCAGTTCTTGAAATTCTTTAGTTGTTTGGTTTGTTAACTCTGCAGTGAAAGGCTTTGATATTGTAGCCTTCAACTTAAAAGTTGGCGCTGATGTTGGAGTTGATGGACTGTTTGTAGTGTTTGAATTGGTGTTCAATGCTCCAAACGTTGTGGGAGATCCAGTTGAATACGTATGTGGCATGTCAGCGAGGGTACCCACAATGACACCTGTTTTTAATACAATTTGATTATTTCTTGGTACTTCATGTTTATAAACCAATACATATATAGTTCTATGAATATTAAACAATTTTGTATAACTATTAATTACTTTTGTATAAAAAAAACTGTGCGAATGTGTATAATTTTTCAATTTTCTGAGAATGTATAACCTCAAATTTAATCTGCATTAAAATTAAATACCAACATTAATTAATAAAGCATGCAGATACATAGGGAAGGGTTAGGAAATTTAATTTAATTTGTCGCCTTACCCAGTACAACTAGCAGGGCTGCGGTGGATCGCTCCACAGCCATCCTGTGTTGAGCCATCTATAAAGCATAATGTGATTTATGGAAACTAGTTATAATAGGTTATCAGTTGATCGTATATTTTACATTTAAAAAGCAAGTTCTGAAAGGAAGAATTCTGCAAATATTGTCAAATGAATAATCTCCAATTTCTGTTGCTAGCGGTCACTCACTCAAAACAATTACAAAATATCTATTTTGATGACGCCGTGAAGAACGGGAGATGGGAGTTGTTGTCTTTACCATCATTACCATCAAAATCTATCTGATATGACTCATATAGGGCATATATCAGGTGCAGGACGACGTAATGTATCAAAGTTGTTTAACAGTTACGATGAGTAACTTCAATCGGTTCCATTCTAATGAAATTGCCGGGAATTTAGAAGATTCATCTACAGATGTTTGGGTAGATGATTCTTCTAATTTCTCAGCCATTTCATTAGAATGAAACGACATTAAGTGACTCATCGTAACTGAAAACAACTGTAGTTAAGGTCTAATTTTATGTGCGGAATGAATCATGGCGTAGCCCAGCACTTGGCTGGGCTACGCCATGATTGACCTTATGATTGACCGCCACGATTGGCCTTATCTACAGTTGATTTCAGCTATTATGAATCACATCATGTCGTTTCATTCTAATGAAACACCTCCATACAAACAACTGTAAATAAGGCCTAATGTTATGTGAGGAATTCAATCAAGGGGTAGCCCAGCACTGTTATTCGTGGCCAAAACAAGTATACAGAAAAATTACCAAAGTTACCAAACGTTCGAAATAGATTCAAATCGCTATTTAGAAGTGTAGAAGAATATACTTTATATACATAGAGTGTATATACTGCAGGTTTAACTGACTGACTTGCCAAATGTTTACATTGGTGGAAACTATGGCAGAAGTAGGCCTACTCGTTGAGAATCAAGCATCTAGAGGTTTTTGGTGTTTCTGGCATCCCTCATCCAACAAGTGTGCATGTAGAGGAGGTGCTAAGACTGTCGGTAGTCCGTTTGTTGGTGAGAGAGAATCAATGTGTTGGGTGCAGCTCTACAATGAAATATGATTGTATCGATTCAAAGGTATGGGCACCACATTTTATCACAGCTGGCTCTTTTTTTTTAACCATTATGTGTTTGAATTGCTGGAATAGCTTTGTGGCTGGCATTAGCCACTTGTCAAAATAGCACGTTGTAATTGGCCTGATCAATATTAGAATATCATATTAATAAATTAGGTATCTACTGGATTACTTTTTATCACGCTGTTCCCCCCCAAAAAAGGCATATGACACCTTTGATATACCAAATGTAACGGAACGTTACCGTAAATAAAACGTTAAATATTTTAATATTAACTCTGGTTATTGTAAAGCTGTGGTAACTACCAGTATGTTCAAGAGTATCAAAGGTATTTCAAAGATATGAAACCAATGAAACTTGCCAAGCAATTATGTTTAGTGGGTTATATTTGTAATTTTCTAACAGTGAAACACTATATCTACTTATTTTCAAGCTATATCAATTTAATTTAATGCCATATAACAGAGCACATTTAGCGTTTGTCAATGAAGCACTAAACATCTAGGCAAAAATAACTACTAAGGTACTTACCCAAAACAAAAATCCGTCTTTTGATTTCTTTTTATTTATTGATCTGTCTTCTAATGAATTGTAATCTGTATTCTAACAAACGTATATGCCCTCGGAGAAAAACATTGTCTTGTCTTATTGTTAACCTTTATGTGGATGTATCGGTCCTTCCGCGGCTTTAGACTGATTTAATCCCTTCATTATCGTCCCAGCCTTATATATGACAGGTGTGTCACCAAACATTCCTCAGGCAACTTTTGTGGCCCAACCTGACTGGAACACCATCCTCAAGAATACCAACAATGATGCCATTATGTAATTGTTTGGACAGCCAATGAAAAGGAAGGTGCAAGCGAATTCTGTGTGTTTATTTAAGTACATTATACATAATAACCATGCAAATAAATATCCACATATTATGATTTATGCAAGACATTTTAATTAGCCTACCATACAACATTTGAAAATAAATTAAAGTGTCATTTTCTTTTGGAATTTCTTAATTTCTATATTGAGGGAGAAGGATAAAATCATGATAAAAGAGGCTGTATTTATCTTTTTAGTTATGAGCTCTCTGATCATTTTACAAGTCATGTTTATCATTTCTAAAATTCAAACTCTGGCAGTTCTACACGTTTGTTTGCCTGATTCCTCGCTTTTCTACATTTCACATAGGCCTAAATTCAAATCATAAAACGAATCAGACTAGCAAGAGCAAACTGATAACTATTGACTACAACCATACTTTGTATATATACAAGCATTATGGCAAGCATTAACAGGCCTTATAGGACACCTCACCAGCCCTTGGACCCGAGGAACTCCTTTCATTAGCATGGAAGAAAACTTAATCCAAGCAAACATTTAAAGTAATTTAGTTAAGGCCATAAGTAATAATGGATTTGATTCATATAGCGCTTTTCTAGACACTCAAAGACGCTTTACAGGGAAGGGGGTACCTCACTCGGTATGAAGTGATGTATGGTGTTTTTGGTGATGGGGTGCTGGCCGGTTGAACGTCAGGGGAGTCCAGGCATCTAGTCGCAGTCACCGCAACACGCTAAAACCGATTTAGTTCTGAATAAGACGGGTAACCGCTAACTGCTTATCAACAGTAACAATTTCCGCAACTGAGGGCACATAGGTGCCAAATGAAAGAGTGAGGTAGGTTTTCAGCTTTGCTTGAAATAACTTGGCAGTGAGCTTCGCTGATTAGGCTACATGTGGCAGATTGTCCCATATTTAGGGTCCTCGATTGGAGAACACTCCTGCTGATTTCTCCTTAGCCTTTGGTATTGAAAGTTCTTCCACTGAGAATAGAATTCTCAGTCTCGTAGAATTTCTGGAATTGCATACTGTGCCGAATATCCTCAGTAAATTATAGTTAGCAAAAGAAGATGCCATGAGTGCGCCTGTTCTCTTTTATTGGTGAGTGATGTGTTAAAATATGAAATTCTGAACATTACATTAGCTACTACATTAGAACATTTTCTACTCTACCTTCCGTGAACATGGTGTTTATTGGGCCTCTATTTTATTTTTTATTTTGGAAAGGCCAGCCTGAACTGCCGAAAGAAATGGAATGTCATCTTGCAAGATCCCTGCACTCTATGCTACAATCCATATTCTCCAACAACTTTCTGTTCTGGAACATTAAATCCTCCACCCTGGTTACACCCTCCACATGTATGCCATTTATTAAAGCAGTTTATGTGTCATATGGGCGTGTTGGTTCCCCAAGCGCATTGGTAATTACCGAAACAAAACAACAATCAATATAATTGCTCTTTGAACAATATCGAAATTGCACTCCAAACAACGCGATCTCCAACCTAATCAACAGAGTTGATTAAGTTGACCAAAGCAGAGTAGCAGAGTAGGCCTACCAGAATAGCTGTGCACATTCCCCCAATAAACTGATCCAAGAAACAGCATAATTCACGTTTTTCAAAGTTTTTTTTATTCAATCTGAAGTTATAAAATCACGTTATTTCAATCAATTATCTTTGCAATGTGCAGTCATCTGAGCTGGTATGTTTTTGTGTTTAGTGTTATTAAGTATTATTTTACGTAAGAGATGCCGTTCTTTCAATAAAAACGGTGTTCAATTGACTCAGGTATGAAATTTATTCTTCTTCTTTTGGATTGACTATGCCCATAACTATAACTTTGCCATTACCAAAACATTACCAGACCTCTCAATGTGGCGGAATATCTGCAACAAAAAATCCCATGATGCATTTGAATGTACAAGCCCAGACAAACAACAAACTACGAACTAACCCTAACTCTCACTAATATTATAAATATTTTTCCAGAGTGTGAGGGTTACTTTAATTTAAAATTATTAAAAAATGTAATCTTATTTTAAATTATTAATAATTTTAAACTCAAGTAGGTCGTCTTGTACCAACTTGAGTGTGTGTGTGTAGACGCTACAGGTTTAGAGTCTAAAGCTCACCAGTTGAGGGCAGTAATACGCCCTCGAGCCCAAATAGCTACTGCAAAGCAGCCAGGAAGAAGAGAATAGCGACTGAGAGTTGTGCTTGTTTATTTCTATGTTAACGAACAGGCTTGATGACGAATAAACTGTCTAATTAGTCCATGTTTTAAACGGGTACGATTATAATGTGTTGTTATTACTGTGGGTTCTAAAACCTCGGTCTGATCGACGTTACGTTATACAACGTGGACGTTTTTAATGGTGATGAAAAAGTCAAACAAAAATAAAAATATCGCAGGAGGTCGTGTGCACGAGAATGGAAATGCCACAAGAGGAGGTAAGTTTTAGTTTAGCTCAGGCTACTGCGTTGTCACTAATGATACACTAAATTTTAATTTAAGAGCATGTTCACGTTTCATATGACAATTCCATTGGAAGCTTCAAACTCGTTGACGTGTCTGGTTGCGTGGCAAGATGTCTGTCAACTCTGATCGTGCACGTCTTGGGGTCAATATCTAGGCGAATGAGCAATTTAGTGTTTTAATGATGCATCGCTCATTTAGTTCGTGCAACGTATCCTACAAGAAGCCTTCTTTGTTTTTCGTGTTGAATTCTTATTGTTTGCTGCTGGTAAGCATAACGGCTACCTGTTGATATGAGTGAGGGGAACGTTACTATATAGTGGTCTAATTTCAAAATGTAAGGACTGACCTGCCTCTTTGGATCCTGATATTAACCAGGTCATAAGGAGTCATACAATAACCCATGCAATTGAAGAATGTAGTACTTTAACATGTCAAAACAATTTCAACTTTAGATACATTCATACCAACATCTTCTGTATGGCATATGGTTCCAATATGTCTACTGCATCGACCCTGTCCCCAAACCTTTCATATCCCATCTTTCTAATCTGTATAGAAACGGAGTCCTGGAAGAAACAGAAGCTGGTTCAGATTCACCAAGCATTCAACAGGTGGGTCTGTTTGTGTGTGCGTGTGTGTGTGTGTGTGTGTGTGTGTGTGTGTGTTGATGTTTTACCTTACCAGCATTTTAACATTCTAATCTATCATGTCTAAGTCTACATTTTCTATCTTTCCTGCTTCCTTCATTTACTAAACTGTGGTTCCTGAACTGCCATTACTAATGTCCTATAATATACCACACACCTCTGCAGAGAATAGCGACGCATGGCTACCCTATCTATATCTAGGTCAACCTCTCCGTCTCTGTATGGCCCTGAACCTGGCCACTGAAAAGGACATGTTAAGTGGGGAATTCTGATCTGTTCAGAATTAAATCTAACATGAACCAAGGGTGCAGATCTATGTACATTAATACAACTTAGCGAGGGGGGGGTGGGGGAGGTAAGATGTAACATTTTCAGATAGAGTATTTTCTGGAGGGGACATCAATAATATCACCAACATATATCAAATGATCGCTGTAAAAGACCACCATTAATAGCAGCTTAAAATATATATAAATCACTTTTAGGGTATGACTACGCACCAATCGTACATGCAACGGTTCAGAGTGACCGTTGAGCAAGATTCACAGGGGGGGACGTAAAAAAAACATTGCATACATCACATACATACATTCAATAATAAAGTGGTGCTTATGTGTGACTTAATTCGAAAGTGTAGTCGGCTTCTAATAAATATATATCTTCAATCGCATACAGTTAGAAATAATTTATATTGGGGGAAACAACTTCATGTCTTTCAGAAGTTGGAGGGGCCACGTCCCCTCCATCCCCCCCGGGGTCTGCGCCCATGCATATCACCCATGTAAGTTGTATCTCAGTTTCGCTCTGATGCATATAACCAATCCCTATGGTCATAACCATGGTGTAACCGTAATATCACAGACATTCAGTGATGCTGAGCTGCTAATATCATTCATATTTGCATTACTGTCTTGCCGATAATGCCTGAAAACCATACTGCCTGGGGTAATATTGCTTGACTATAAACGATAAACGAAGTTATCTGCTTATCTGCCATATAAACACATTGCCTGTTCACCAAACAAAAAACTGTGTCTATCTTCCCAAACGACTGAAACTGTTCGCACAATTAACCATGAGGCCAATTTTTGTGACCAGTGATCCGGTGGACATTGAGACCCTGCGGAAAGCAGCCGTCAGTGATGGAGGACTGCTGACCAATGAGCTGAGGAGAAAAGTGTGGCCCAAACTTCTCAGCATCAACGTGTATGATCTGCCTCATAGGCCTGGTCCGTGGTAGCATTTACCATCCCCATAACTTGCAAATAATTTTCTCCTCTAGGAAAATTTGTATGGGCTGATCAGACAGTCTGATCCAACCTGCTCTGCTGGCTTTACTCAATCATCTCCAATATAATTTGGCACAATTCCTTTGTTGAAGCAATTCAGCCCAAGGTCATTTTGTAGGAACGCTTTTGCCAAGGATGCAAACAATGGCAACACCGCTTTCTTCTTTTGGTATAAATGTACGTCTCGTGTTTGTGGACCACATAACTGAATCGCCTTAAAAGTACAAAGAATTCCCTTTCAGAACGACCAAACTGCTATATTGCTTAAGTTCTAGGAAGCAACCTAGTGATTTCAGCTAATTATATTTGAAACAGATGTTTGAGTGATCACCCAGGATAGTTTATGAATATAGATATGAATACTTGCCAAAATGTTCAGTGTGTGCATTCTTTTTTAATGAAGGTCGAGATGTGAGGGAAAACCACAAGGATTACAACCAAATTCTTCTAGACGTCAGGAGATCGATGAAACGGTTCCCTAAAGGTAAAGAAATCAGTTGATATGGGACTCTGTTTGTTGTCATTAACTCATCGGGTTACAGGCGATCAGTCAAATTTGAGTCCCCTTATCAATGGTTCATGGATGATCCACTAACATCTGGGCATGTCATCTCCTCTACAGTGATTTTCTTATTTTATATCCCTATTACTTTAAGCTTTACTATAAGCTTCACTTTAATTAAAGCTTCTTATACATACAGAAAATAGAAAGCCCTCTCTATTATTGCTCTCTCTCTCTATTGCCATGTCTCTGTTCCTCTGTCTGCCTCTCTGTCTGTCTTTTCTCTCTCTAGTGCCATATCTCTGTTCCTCTGTCTGTCTGTCTGTCTGACCCAGTGTCCCTGTGTAGCATACACAAACCATGTCCAAAGAAAACACCCCAAAGGGCAGCTAAGAGGGACCATCTCTGTGTGTCTATCTCGCTCCCTCTCTCTGTCTCTTGGTCTCTGTGACGCTCTCGCTCACTCTCTCTCTCTCTCTCTCTCTCTCTCTGTCTGTGTCAGGCATGCCAGCGTCCCAGCGGGCGGTGCTCCAGGAGCAGCTGACGGACATAATGCTGGAGGTGTTACGCCGGAACCCCCAGCTCCACTACTACCAGGGGTACCACGACGTGGCCGTCAGCCTGCTGCTGCTGGTGGGCGAGAGGACCGCCATCGCCATGCTGCACACGCTCTCCAACCACCACCTCCGGTAGGTGCTGGCCGGGCCCCGGGGCAGACCCTTGCGCTCTCGGTGACAAATAGCTAGTGGCTTGCAGTGGTGCAACGGATCACGGATGACCACGCATCAGCCCTCAAGGTTAGGAATTTCAAGTGATCCGCGGATTGGCTGACTATGAAAATAAATTAATAATAACAATATTTACTATCCATGTTAAAGGTATAAGGGTAAAAGCCTCATATTGCACTTTATTTTATTTTTTTGTTTTTGAATATATATATATATTTTTTTTTGTTAATGATCCGATCCGTGACTCAAAACCGTGACACAATTTAGCTCTTGCTATGACCATAGAAGCATGCACGCACACACACACACACAGACCAGAGATGGAAAGATGGCAGAGAGAACTGAGGAGTTTTTGTTTCCAGTTTAACTTGCTTCGCTTTAGATAGAAATGTGAACATGATCGTTTTAATCCTGTTAATCTGGCATGGTATGGTTCAATAGGGCGTGTGTTGTTAGTTAGAGTTAGGGTTGCACCTAACCCTATTTTCTTTTATAAATGGTGTAGATTTTACCTTTGATCTGTTTGACTGACAGGTAGGCTGTGGTTCATGGAGTTACCATTGAATAAGTATGAAGTTGGTTTTCAAAAGGAAAGTAGCTGCTGATGTAGAATCAGGGTTAGGATCAGATTGCATGGCATATGTGCTGTTCACACTGTTATGAATAAATCTGAACTGAGTAGCATGGCATGAGAAACTTACTGTGTGGGCTTGGGCAGTATCATGGTATTATGGTTTACCATTGTATTTAGAAATACGTAGGGTATGATGTTAAATACCATAGAAAATACTAACGCACCACTTTCTATTCAACTGTTTTCCACTATATTATGAATAAAATAATTGATATGTACAAGGTGTTGAAGCAGGATGCAACATCAAATATTCCAAAATAAAGTCTTCGCCGTTGCATTTTTGTTCTGATTTGTTCTCTGACAATGAGTGGCTACAGAGTACCCCCGCGTTTGACATGTTTCCAGTAATAACCGCCCGCCCCGCAACATCCCGACAAAATATTTGCCAGTGTGAAAACGTTTTAAGACACACAGCATTGAAGCTAGACAATGTCATGCATGCTGCAGTGACACAAACAACCACATACACAAACATGTCGTGTACCGTATGCCACAGTGAAATGTCATGATGAAAAAGAAATAAGAGTTGGTTGGTAAATACAAGTCAATGGTGCCAACGGGCAGCAAGTTATTCGAAACCTATATTACGTTTCTTGGGAGTCGTTGGGGATTAGTCACACAATGTTCTCAATTTATTATTTTGTGATGATTGAAAGGGAAGGGCTAACCGACACACCCAGTTCATTCTGAAAGTTTCTCAGATGAGCTGTTTATAATGGCTCATCTGCGATGCTTAAAATAATACTTAGAATAATTTTGAATGATTAATCATATGAAAATATTAGAGCTGTCAAGCGATTAAAATATTTAATCGTGATTAATCGCATTAATGTCATAGTTAACTCTAATTAATCGCGATTAATCGCAAATTCTTTTTCTATGCTAAATATCCCTTGATTTTTTTTGTCCCATAATTCTTCTCATTTTAATTCTCTTATCAACATGGTGAAGTGCATCGGCTTGCCTTGTGCAAATGATTTTTTATTGATAACAACATTGGCATATACACTGATCAAAACAGGACGATACAAAAAAAGAGCCTATAGTGCAATTAAACGACTGCTTTTAACAAATGTCATTTGAACATAGCAGTCAGGCTACTGCTTCTTTGTTTAGAGCCAAAAAAAAAAAAAAGTTTTTTTTTTTTTTTTTTATAAAATAATTGCGTTAATCGCGCGATAAAAAATTTAACGCCGTTAAATTTGGTTTGCGTTAACGCCGTTAATAACGCGTTTAACTGACTGCTCTAGAAAATATATATATTTAGTTTTAATTAGAGTAATACAAGTACTTATTACCTCACTGAAAGCCTGGTATATTCTTGATATTAACCCCACTTGAATTTATAAATGCATTTAATGGTTTCTTCTTGAGTGTCTAAATGATTTGGTTCTGGGACCTCAAGTTCCAGGTAAGAAGTTAAGACTTGTATCTTGGTACTCCTTCCAGAATATCCAAGCAAACAGTTATTAATGTCTTTCTTTGCCCCTCATTCTAGGGATTTCATGGACCCTACTATGGACAGAACCAAGCACATTCTGAACTACCTGATGCCAATTTTAGAACAGGTGGACAGAGAGCTACACGACTTCTTGATCAGGTACACTGCACACACTCGCACATGCGGGCAGATAAACACACATTCTTGCCACTAGATGGCAGCATTCTTTCTATTAAAGGTTAATAGGTGACATTTTGCATTAAAATGGGAAAACGACTAGTCCTATGTTATAATTTGCGTACTTTGATTAATACGAATTGTGTCCAACATTCTTAAAACCCAGATAAATATGTAGTTTTACACACTGAAATAGTCTGTTACATTTCTCGCGTGTCAATGGCATCCTCTGCACTTTACTCCCTAACCACTGGGAAGACATCAATTCAGTAGACGATATATTTTATGTAGTTTACTAGGATGTGCTATTTTGTGGTTCATGCCAGCCACCAGACTAGTGTTTCCCAACCTTAGACTTTACTTGGCAAGGTAATTTTTCATATCCGAGCGAGAGAATGACGCTGTCCAGGATCGATAGTGTTTCCCGTACAGTGACAATTTATATACTATTTAAAATGGTTACAATTGTATTGCATTGTAGAGCTACATGCAACACATTGATTTGTTCTCACTCTCTCCCTTTCTCAACAACACACTGACGATGAACCGTCTGTGAGAAGCCTCACACTCTGAATCAAAACATGATCGAGGGAGGAATTATTGTTTCGGGCTTTTCTCTGCAGAGAGGACGGCTTGTCTTATTCATTGATAAACTGATTTTCGACAGGAATAAGAATTAGGGACCGAAGAACTCTAATCGGATATGCGTTCTTTATCTCAACGAGGACTCGTGAGCTCCACTGGCACCGCAGTCCGTTAGCTGCTTTTTACTGGTGTCTAAACTTCTAAAAAGCAACTTCTAAACCAATGAACCACATTTTAAAAACGTGAGAAGTCCCCGGTTTAATTGCATTTTAGTTAGGGTTAGGCTATTGTTTAGTGAGCAAGGGCTCTATAAAGAGGAGTGCTGTTACCCGACCATCTCCTGGGGGGGAGCCTCTTTTTATATATTACGTAGGTCAGTGGTTTTCAAACTGTGGGGCGCGCCCCCCCTGGGGGGTGCCAGAGTTCTTCAGGGGGGGCGCGACGTGAGAAAAAAATAAACCCGAAAAAAAACCTGAAAGTCGATGATTCAAATCATCAGTCGTACTTCAACTGTAGAAGTAACATAACTAAATCGATTGTCAACCGTTTATCTTCGTGCAAACCATTTAACAAATCTACACACTTGTATCTTCAATAATATCTAAACAGAATTTCGATATCATTTAAAATTTCTTCAGAATCACAGTTTTAGTTTCATACCGCTTTGTTTTCGAGAGACGCCGAGATCGTTTAATGGCCTGTGGCATGTGCCACCGCGACCACTGACATACCATGGCATATGCCGTTCTGGAACGGTAACTGCCGTTCTGGAACGGTAACTGCCGTCGCGACCACTGACATACCATGGCATATGCCGTTCTGGAACGGTAACTGCCGTTCTGAAACGGTAATGCCATGGCATATGCCTTTCTGGAACGGTAACTACCGTTCTGAAACGGTAACTGCCGTCCAGGTGGAACGGTAACTGCAGTTCCCAACAATGGTATGTGACACCAGCATAACTCCTCCGTATAATTTCAAGACAGGTATTGCCATAAATGTAAAGGTATATATATTTGGTATTTATTGACACAATATCACAACATAACGCCGTAAATAAAGGGATTTACACGTTTCTCTCGTCCGTGCTGTTGTAAGGATATTTCCGATCTGTTTGTTGTTGCTTTTGTAATGACAGATGCTTTTGAAAACAGCCGGACTTGCTCCTGTGACGGTAGTTATAGCCTAGCCTTCTAGGTGGCCATAGAGCTATAGTCTATTGCTTTGTTCCAATATCCATACTATCCGCAGTCATTATACTTTATTTTAGTATGACTTATTTTTTATATAGTTTGAGTACGTAGTGCGTTGCCAGTTTCTACTGGCACCTACCGTTTTTCCGCTGGCATGCCACTCATGTAAAATGGTATTACCAGTTTCTACTGGCACCTACCGTTTTTCCGCTGGCATGCCACTCATGGAAAATGGTAATTACCAGTTTCTACTGGCACCTACCGTTTGCCAGTAGATATTCCTTTCCTGTGGTATTTGCCCGTTCATACACACATACCACTCATGATTCACAGCTACACAATCATTCTTATAAAAACGGTAGGTGCCAGTAGAAACTGGTAATTACCATTTTCCATGAGTGGCATGCCAGCGGAAAAACGGTAGGTGCCAGTAGAAACTGGTAATTACCATTTTCCATGAGTGGCATGCCAGCGGAAAAACGGTAGGTGCCAGTAGAAACTGGTAATACCATTTTACATGAGTGGCATGCCAGCGGAAAAACGGTAGGTGCCAGTAGAAACTGGTAATTACCATTTTCCATGAGTGGCATGCCAGCGGAAAAACGGTAGGTGCCAGTAGAAACTGGTAATACCATTTTACATGAGTGGCATGCCAGCGGAAAAAACGGTAGGTGCCAGTAGAAACTGGCAACGCACTACGTACTCAAACTATATAAAAAATAAGTCATACTAAAATAAAGTATAATGACTGCGGATAGTATGGATATTGGAACAAAGCAATAGACTATCTCTATGGCCACCTAGAAGGCTAGGCTATAACTACCGTCACCGGAGCAAGTCCGGCTGTTTTCAAAAGCATCTGTCATTACAAAAGCAACAACAAACAGATCGGAAATATCCTTACAACAGCACGGACGAGAGAAACGTGTAAATCCCTTTATTTACGGCGTTATGTTGTGATATTGTGTCAATAAATACCAAATATATATACCTTTACATTTATGGCAATACCTGTCTTGAAATTATACGGAGGAGTTATGCTGGTGTCACATACCATTGTTGGGAACTGCAGTTACCGTTCCACCTGGACGGCAGTTACCGTTTCAGAACGGTAGTTACCGTTCCAGAAAGGCATATGCCATGGCATTACCGTTTCAGAACGGTAGTTACCGTTTCAGAACGGCAGTTACCGTTCCAGAACGGCATATGCCATGGTATGTCTGTGGTCGCGACGGCAGTTACCGTTTTAGAACGGTAGTTACCGTTTCAGAATGGTAGTTACCGTTCCAGAACGGCATATGCCATGGTATGTCAGTGGTCGCGACGGCAGTTACCGTTTCAGAACGGCAGTTACCGTTTCAGAACGGCAGTTACCGTTCCAGAACGGCATATGCCATGGTATGTCAGTGGTCGCGGTGGCACATGCCACAGGCCAATAAACGATCTCGGCCCTACTGGAGATTTCAGCTGTTTTCATTGAAGACGTCAGCCCATTCTGAAACACCTACTTCTAGACATCGTAACTCATTCATTTTTCAACCGTTTACCATCGTTCAAACCATTAAACAGATCTACACACTTGTATCTTCTATACTAAACGAATTTTGATAGCATTTATACTTTTTTCAGAATCACAGTTTTAGTTTCAAACCGGCATCGTTTTCAGTTGCTTATAATAATTTAGGTCACCATAGCAACGCCGGTAAACAAACCCCGCCGAATAGTCAAATCTCTGGACTGAAAAGGCAGATCTGATTCGACCCTGAATGAATCTGTGTAAACTGGCAGTTTACACAGATTAAGATGTTCAAATGTATTTAAAAAAGGTTAAGCTAAAACATGCTTAGATAAAGTTGTTAAATTGTGTTAAGAAATGTGTTTAAAAACGCACAAAGATGTTGTAATGTTTCAGAAATATGTTTAAAATATTCTGACGTGTTGCTGAAAAAATATGTTTCAAATGTTTCAAAAATATGTTTCAAATGTTTTAAAATTATGATCAGAGATGTTTAAAATGTGTACAATAATTAAGATAGCTTTCAAAACACAGGTATTTAGAACATTTTTTTTTGGGGGGGGGGGGCTCAGCTGAAATTTCTTCTCTGAGGGGGGCTCACTCTCACACTTTGAAAACCCCTGACGTAGGTAAAAACATCTAATTTGCCGAAATTGAGTGGTAAGTTATACAATAAAGAAAAAACAACGTTGGGCCTCTTCATAACAAATGTATATATTTTTGTAATTCAATAATGTAATATTTCTTTTTTTTTAGAAACCTTAACTTTTGGTGCCCCCCCCAGGGACTTGGTGCCCTGCGTACTCTGCGTATAGGGAGTGGCGGGCCTAGACACACCGGAATGCGATGACCGGTGATCGCTTCTTTAGTGTCCGGTGTAACTCAGTGTGAATTACAGCTCAATACCGCAAGAAGAATCTAATTCTGTGGGAAACCCTGTGATGTGTGCAGAAAAATTATAAAGGGGGCAACAACATTAAAGTTAGTTTCAGTATTATTGTTTTTGTTTTCACACCGTATTAAAGGCGAGATGGCGTAGACGGGTGAACTACTGATGGTATTGTGTATATAAAATGTCCTTCTAATAAACAATCTGTACACTTCAAAGTTATCAATGCCTTGTTTTATATGTTAAGACCCTTATTATACTACAAAAGAAGTGTCGGGCTACTTCTAGCCTTGTTCGTTTTTTAAAATAGCGATTTAGTTTCTCCATAACACATGTCCCCATTGTTCCAAGTTTATAGCGTTTTGTAAAATCTGCCCAAAAAAGCCAACTTAAGAATGCGTCTACATGCACTTTTTTGCTACCAAATTAACATTCCAACTCGTTACGATACTAAACATGTCCCAGATCCATTTTACAGCGGATTTCTCCTTTAACAGGTGCACGCACCTGTTGCACGCACCTGTTGCACATTGAGTCATCCCCGTGCACTGGTTGAACCAGCCGTCTCCCCACCCACACACTCACGGAGAGATCTCCTGCCTGGCCATTGTTATTTTTACTTGATTTAAATTTGATAATAAACCGGATTTCTTACTCCCCCTTGTGCGTCCTTGGCTGGAGTGGAGTGTGGCATGTGGCAGAGGACCTGGTCACAAATACCGTAACCCGTCGGGGAACATTATTTCTGCTTGATTCATGTCAGATAGGCATGCTGGCAATGGTGCTGGCACGCCCACGTTTGGAACTACCACGTTCCCACGCAAGATCAACGCGTCAAAGTCACGGCTATTGTTATCACTTTGATTAATAGATCCCCTTCGGCAATTATTCATTATTGCAATTATTATTTATTATGTTGACATTATTTCCTCGCTCCTCAGCATTTGATGCTGTAAGCACAGTTTTGGTGCCAAGACACATGATGATATTGGTTTGACTCGTTATGTCAGTTGAAACATGAACATCAATGGTCCTGTAATTAGCAAGGTAGAAAAAAGACTCTTTGGGGACTAGGGAGAGTTAAAGTGGACTATTGCAACATTGTTAGCTTTGATACTATGAAATCTACCGAGACCAGTGACCTGAACAGCTGATACCTATTTGGAATTATACACCTTTCTTTCTATTCGTCTTGGATGTGGCTGTAATTTGCAGCGTGAAATTAATCTCAAAATAAAGACGAACCTTATTGACCGACAATATGGAGCAATGTTATCAAGGGTCTCATACCGAATATAATTTCCTGTTTGCTTCAACCAGCAGTCATATTCCTCATCTTAAGCCTTAAGAGTTAAGGATTAAGTTAGGATAAGCCTATATTAAACCTGATCACGCTTTTCATGTTGCATGATGTACCAATCCTGTAGCTTTGAGACGGCTATAAGAATCGGGGGGGAAAGAAAACAGACACGGCAGCGACATTACTAACATTTTGAGCTACGCCGACGCATTTACGTCCTGCAACGTCTATCTTGATCCATTATTTTTGTTCCTCTGCAGATCAGAGGTGGGCACCATCTTTGCACTGTCGTGGCTGATCACATGGTACGGCCACGTCCTATCAGAGTTCAGACACACCCTGCGACTCTACGACTTCTTCCTTGCGTCCCATCCCCTGATGCCCATCTACCTCGCTGCTACGGTGTGTATGTGTGTGTGCTGGGCGGTATCCAATTCTTTAAAACTGTTCAAACACGAGGTTTAGCGGTTAAACCGCCCAAAAATGCAGCTTGTATAATTTAGCAAGAGCGTGCTGGATTTAAACTGCCATTAACCAATCCAGTATGAGGCTACTAGGCAAGTAATAAAGTAATAAATAGATCAATAAATATAAATAGAGTAATAAACCTGCGTTGAATTATGAACACCATCACCAGCCTGCTATTCATAACATCCTGTAGGCTAGCCGTTTGAAGCCAAAAGGCATTATTAAATCAGCGAATATGGCCAACGTTGCCTCAAACGGCATGATTTTGACAAGGCAGTTTCACCGGGAGACAGAGCGACGTTGCCAGCCAGCCTGAACAGCAAACGCATCGAGTGTGAGAATAAAGGACACCATTGATATAGGCGCCATCATTTTATTCAAGCATGGTGTGTGTGTGTGTGTGTGTGTGTGTGTGTGTGTGTGTGCGCGCGCATGCGCACTCTTTTTGAAGTGTGCGAGTGTTATCTTTTGTAGTGTGTGCGTCATTGCGGCGTGAAACTAGTCCACGCTTCCTCCCAGGCTAACGAGAGCAACAGGCCCAACAACTTACCGCCTATTGCACTGCCTGCCACTCATTACATCCCAATTACTCTGCCCGGCTCACATTAACTCACACAGACCCCTTGTTGCTCAAACCCTTCCCTCTCCTCCGCAGATTGTCTTGCACCGGGAGAAGGAGGTGCGTCGGACTGAGTGTGACATGGCCATGGTCCACCTCCTCCTCTCCCGCATACCCCAGGACCTCCCTTACGAGCTCCTGATTGGCCAGGCCCAGGCTCTGTTTGACCGGTATCCCCCCCCTCTGTTGGCCAAGAGGGCGGCCCTTCAGTCTCGCACGAGGTAAGGGGAGGCCCCGGTTGGGAAGAAGCCCCCCGGCGATGGCAGGGTGGTGCGGGTGGGGGGCACCGCTCACACACTGATTCAACTCTGAGGAAAAGTCTCGAGAAAGGCGAGAGAGAGGGAGGAGGATGTTGTTTTTCCGAAAGGCTCGCCCACCTATAGTTTTCTCCAGCCTTTGTTGTGGATATTACTTCGGCAAAAGAAGGGGGGGGGGGGGGGTGGGGGATATGGAAAGGGCTGCATATTCCTTTCAAGATGTTCTTCTCCATACACTA
The DNA here is from genome assembly GCF_902167405.1 of Gadus morhua. NCBI lineage: Eukaryota > Metazoa > Chordata > Actinopteri > Gadiformes > Gadidae > Gadus > Gadus morhua. Next base: position 9,299,850 of record NC_044069.1, read on the forward strand.
TTTTTTATAATGATGTAAATCACAGACTTTGGTAGGAAAAGTTCCTTTTTAAAAGCACACACAGCGTGAGCACACCCTCGTTTCCGGAGTGTTGTTTTCTCTTAATAAGGCGGCCTTTGGGCCCCAGCTTGTTTGTGGCTGCCGGGGTACCAAAGCAGAGGTCATTAGCTGGCTAACACTGCCGCGCGCCGGCCTGGAGAGTTACTCTTCCTTAGTGAGCGGAGACCAGCGCGGTCCTCTGGGCCCAGTAGGGGAGCACCTGAAGGATGAGTCGCCGGTTAAATAAGGATACGGTGCCTTCTACTGCCGCTCCCTCTCCTGGCTTCTTTCCCTCGCTCCTTCTTTGACTTCTCTCTCCTCCTTCTCCTCCCGACTTTGTTCTCTTCTTTCTTGACCTTCTCTCTTGCTTGCTCGCCTCTCTTCCTTCATTTCTTTCGGTCCTTCCTCCCTTGGCAAACGCGCGTGTGTCTCTCTTGTCATTTTTCATCTTTTCCCTCCCTCTCTCTCTCTCTCTCTCTCTCTCTCTCCTTCTTATTCATTTCGTCCCTCGCTTCCTTCCCGGGGAAAGTGATCCCCGGCCTAATTGCCCTCCTCTCGTCCCCTACGTCGTGTCCACTCTCTCCATCCGTCCGAAAGTGCTCCTCTCTATCCTCAGTCGGCACACTTTCCCCTTCTCCTCTCCTCTCCACCAATTAACTCCTTCCTCCTCCCACCCCTCTACCCCACCTCCCCCTCCACCCCCCCCCCCCCCCACCCCCCACCCCCCAACCCCCCAGCCTCTCCATCAGTACCTTCCAGAGCTTCCAGCGCTCCACCCTGCACCAGAGACCTGACTCCGTCCTCCGGCGGATCACCAGGGAGAGGGGCTGCTCCGCCTCCAGGCGTGGTGAGAGATGTCCTACCTCAGCGTTTCAGCACCGCGGGGGGGGGCCCGTCGGTGATCAGGTGCACGAGGGGCCGTCCCGGTGTTCATTACTCTCCAGAAGGAGGCCGTACGGGAGCCCCTCGGACGCCTGGCTAGCACAGTAGTGGATGGCTTTATTTATGGGAGGATTTTTTAATTAACATGTTTTTGTTAAGAATCATGTCGTTACTGTAAAGTTAAAGATTGCACAACCATTGTTGTGAACAGTATTACCGATGCATTATTGATCTTTATTTTTTACACCTGATGGAAGTATGTTTTCTTTCCCTAGGAGTTTTCTACTTTGTTAATGCATAATAATTAAAAAAAGATTATTATTATTTATTTTTAATATACATTGGTGGTCAAGGCGGGGCCCTATTGTTGTTAAGGCAGCCGCCTTAACAACACAGTGCTGGGGGAAACACTGACTGTATTTTGAAGGGATGATAAAGAGGTAGCTACTACTTGGAGCTGGTAATACTTTATATGAATGCTTCTGTCGCCGTTCCAAGCATCATGACCTTTTCTCAATGTCCCCTAGTGTTGCTCATCCCTCAAGCCCCTCTGTGTTCTCCTCCATGTCCTGCTGGCCTTTAGTCGTATTCATCTCTTCCCTTAACCCCCCCCCCATGGGTTTGTTGTTAAAGCTAGGGCAGGCCATTTATTTCAACATGCATTGTTGTTTTTTTGTATTCAAATACTCATCACAATATGTCGACAATCAATCGATGATAATCTCTGAAAATGCTTTGCTTACTTGTGGCCGCCACAGGCCGGATGACACAGCCCGCAAACATTTCATTCCGCCCAAATTAAATCTTTTGGACGGCTTCTGTCAACCTATCTACCCGCCTACCTGCGTGCACTTAACCAGTGCACTCCCTACACACGTGTTCCACATGGCGAGGCAGACCTATTGTTAGAGCTCGCGAGCTCGTCATGTGTTTTGGAGGAACCCCCTGATGGGCGTGTTGTATTTTTCCGGTTGGATACTTTGGACAGTGCTCACTCTGGCAGGTTTCTCCGAAATGTCCGACCCTAGCTTTAACCCTCTTCTTGTCCGACTGTTAACATGCTCCTCCATCCCTCCTCCCCAGGCCCGGGCGAGTGGGCCGTGGCCAGCGCAGAGGCCCCGGCTCTGGGCCGAGGGAACCGCATGGTGAAGATGGCGGTGTGGGGCCTGTCCGCTACGCTGGGGGCCGCCATCTTCGCTGTGGCACAGACCGCCATGCAGTGGGGGCCTGACGTCCTGCTGCAACTATTTTGAGGGACAAGGGCGGGCCCTGGTGTTGGACTGGATGACACTGTAACGTAACGTCACACATGAATGAGGAGAATGTTGAAACGTGTGAATGCAGAAATCTGCACAAATATGTGGCGGTGACGTGTATTTATCTAGACACTGTAGGGCTCCCGGATCACGAGTCATCGAGCATCAAGAACAAACAAACAAACGATAAGGCTACGCATCTACCATTGACATACCTGGTGACACGCACTGACGCAGTAGTTCTGTAACTTGTGTGTGAAAGTGTCCATGTGGATCTTCTTAAAATCATGAAGTCCCCTCAGTTTGGTTTTCTTTGCTCTCTAAAGCTTCTGGCAGAGGCTAAAGCTTTTAGAGGGAGAGGGAGAGAGACGGAGAGCGCTGAGTTGGGAAATATTTTCTTAATATTGACATAAATAATGACTTAACTTTTGGGAAGTTGGTTTTTAGTCTGCAGTCTACTGACTTTTGTCCTTCATTTGCCCTTATTACTCATCCTCACTTAAAAAAATAGGATGTATAATTTTCACGGGTACATGTGCAAAATGCATATGGCTTTCAGTTCACTCAACGGCACTTTAATAAACTGTACGCCTCCCTGAGTTAATGTGTGGGGCGATGTTTGATCCGTTGCAGTGGACAGTTTATTTTGACCGTACTCCCCAGGCTTTTCGGGACAGCTGTCGGCCCATTGATAGTGAAAGAATGACGCAGCGTCACATGTCGCTGGTAGTCTGAAGAATTCATCAGGTCAGCTGTCCCGCTTCACGTGTTCAGCTTAGCAAAGCCTTCTTTAGCCACCACCGCTGCCCTGTGGGAATCCTGCACGCTCACCGATCGATCCGCCATCACAAATGGATCGGTTTCCGTTTTGAAATATGCACAGTGTAGCTTTATTTTTGTAAAGTACGTTGCTTAACAGCCTTTCAGAAACACCATGCGATGCCACCCATCTCTGCCTTCCAACCTGCACAATGTTTTGGCCGATCGTGGATTGTGCAATATTGACTTGTTATTTTTTACCCAGCTCATACTGTCGTCGGGGGCAACTGTCAACACAGCTTCCACCTCCAATCAGCTGTCATCAGTTTTCCCCCTGCCGGGCCCGTTTGCACTATTCTCCACCGAGCACGACTGTGTGCTGCTGCACACGCGCCACAGTGGCGTGGAGTGGCATCGGCCCATATTTCCCATTTTTTAAAAGGTTTTAACAGACAGGGCCATACATTTTTTATGACAAAGAGGCCAAGGCGTTCTCAGGGTTGCCATTGCGATGCAGTGACAAAGTTATCCGACTGGTTGACAACCAGCGGTCAGAGGTGGCCTACGTCGCTACGACGTGCAGGGCTCGTTGTTCCAGGCAACGCTAAATAACTTCGCTCCTGCAAAGTGTTGATCTCCTGTTATGCAATTGACGCACTCCACCCAACCCTTTCCATTCATAAGAGCCATCAATCTGCCCGTCAACCGTGAAGGATAACACCTGTGTTGACTTTGCCCAGTCCTATGTCATAGCTGTGTGAACCAATGAGTATTCCCCGAAGGACTGGGCTAACAAATGATAAGGTTCAGGTATCACCACCATGGTACATCTTGTTCTTTGTAAACGTGTATGGTATTTATTGTATGCATTTGAATTTGATATTTATTTAATTTGCTTGACAAGAGTAGCTTTAATTATTTATATGAGAACCACTGATTTGATTGCATTACGTCTGAATGTCAAAGATTCAAAATTGATAAAAACTTGATTGGTAAATTTTTTTTAATTCGTTTTTTGGATCTTATTTATTCATTTTAGTGTGCGTGTTCATTTCAGAAACGTATTTTGTCGGATCTCCACGGCTTTAACGAAATGAGATGGTACATCACAATCAAGTATCGCTATGCCTAATGAATGTTAATTTAGAAGCAACTGATATTTCGAATCAAAATCATATAGTAATGACCTTTTTTTTTTTATCTCAAGTCAGGCAACCCACATGAGTGTGTCCTATGGAGAATGTGCGGGGAACACCACTTCAAAGTTTTTATTTCGTTCAGCATATCACTTTGTGACGACCAAAACCTCACTGTGAAATTGTTTCCGTTCACATGCTCTCGTATTATTTGCTCAGCTCACCCAAAGAAACCAAGCCATAGTTATATTTCTTCGACTTGGCACTGTGAGAGACAAACTACCAACCAAGTCGGTTGGTTATATAACCAGTCTGCCCGAACAGTCTGCCTGCCTAGCTTGTCACGTCAACACACGACATGCTAGGACATGCTGAGGGTTGAATTGAGCTTGTTGGCTTCAGACATTTGAAAAGGTCCCAATATCTCCTATATATTATATACATGATATACATCTTTCGGCCTAGATAATGGCTGGAATGCTGCTTTTTTTTTTTTTTTTTTCATATCTCGTTTTCGGTTTGTTTTACATCACACAGATCCTCAGGGTGGGGGTGGGGTTAGGCGGGGGCGGAGTTTGTTTGGGCAACACATACACACACGGCGTTGTGGTCGTTGTTGGTGCTGGTGAGGCAACTGTGTGTAAGAGGGGCCTGATGTTGTCTTCTGAAGTGAACAATAAATGATTCACAGAAATCCTTCATGCGACTGTGTCTGTCTGTGGTCGGATGGTTTCTTAGTTTGAAGGGATTTTTTTTCACCCCCATGGTGAAGATAACAATTCCTCACAATTAGGCGCTGCAGAGGATGTGTCTAGCAGTGCATTCGGGGGGGGGGGGGTTCTCACGCCAGCACCCCGAGGATGTGCCCTGGACAGATGTTGCTCCTGACTTTTTAAAGGCCCCATTGAACCTGCCTCTATGGACACCTAGGAACGGTCTTCCTTGTGTTTTGAAGTGTGTGTGTGTGTGTGTGCGAGCGCGTGCGAGTGCGTGCGAGTGCGTGCGTGTCTGTAAAAGGGTAAGATACTTGGGCTGCACATCTGTCTCTTTGATCTCCTCGAGAAAGGGAAAGGGAGAGAGAGGAGAGGGGAGAGAGAGAGAGAGAGAGGGGTGAGGGAGGGGAAGGCGAATGAAGCTGGGAACGAAGCGAGGGATCATGTTAGAAACGAAAGGATGGAAGAGGAGGAAGCGGAGGTAGAGTAAAGAGAGAAAAACCTTAAAGAACCCACATCTGGACGTTTCCCTGCATCAGGGAGCGAGAGGTGAAGCAACCACTAAACCCTCGCGTCTGTCAGCAACGTACACGAGGTGAGGGGTAGCGGGGGTGGGGTGCTATGGGCGTCGATGAGCAGGTGTGGAGCCGTGGTGGTGGGTGGGCTGTGCACATCTGTCGGCGGCCTTATGAAATAAACCCTTCAGTAATTGGGCTTGTCTCGCCTTGCAATCTAATAGCCCACATTTACGAATCTCTCTTCCTCCCCTGGCCTCTCTCGGCCACAGACGGCAGCGGAGGAGCTGGCCCGGCCGGGCAGGCGTTGGTTGCAGAGGTAAGAAAGCGGGAGGACTTGTGGCTCTTCTGTCTGAGAGCGGTCGAGGGTTCACCTGAGGTCACCTATCCGACTGTGGCACCAGGTGGAAGCAGGTCTTTTGTGTGTGTGCGTGTGTTTAAGAGTTTGACTCAATGTACAAATTGGATTGGAGTAAGGTTATCTAAATAATGTTTTTTGTTTCACTGTATCATCATTGTACAGTATGAAGAAAAATAAGACAATGGCTTGTTTAGGGAATTGATTTAGGTTGCCTGTTTGCAAAAGATGCACAGCACTGTGTGTGTGTGTGTGTTTGTGTGAGAGTGCAGGCGAATATTGGGCACATCCTATGCCCCTGGGTCTGTCTCTTCTCTCTGATGACTCACACATGCTGGAGAGGAAGAGGAACAGGGAGAAATAAGTGATGAAGATAAGATGACAATGGAGATGGAGAACCAGAGGGCTCTCTCTCTCTTTCTATCACTCACTCACTCAGCCATGGCCAGTCTGAGTCACTAATTACGTGAGCACCTATCCTGCCAGACATGCCACTTCTGGGCGGTTGAAATGTTTATGACATCATTAGCCATGATGTTGTTCATTAGCATCTCAACATATTAATGTCATTATGTCTTTACCGGGCTAAGTGTGTCCTGATGTGACTGATTGATTCAGTCTGAGCAGTGTGAAAGTGTTACCACAACGTTTCCATAATCATGATTATTCAATAGCGGTTATAGTAAAAGCAGAAATGTATATTTTACAACACACACACACACAACCAGACACAACCAGACGCACACGCACACACACAAACACACACACACACACACACAAACTTAGGCAGTTCACGTCTCCCCCGTATCAGCTCACCCTTTGAACTTCTTTCCTCTGTCAGCCAGCCCGGTAATGATTAGCATCGCCTCGGCTGGAAGGATCACCCCAAACCGTCACATCCCCAGCTCACAGCAACACGTGAAGCGGCAAGGCTGCTAGGTCTGAGCTTTGAACCCCCATGTCTCCCTGCCCCCCCGCCCCCACACACACACACACACACCCTCCCCCTCCCCTGCCTCCCTACCTTCTTGTGTAGCTGGAGGAATCTCCTAGCTGAATATCAGCTGTCCCTCTCTTCCTCCTGATGCAATCTTGCACCATAATCCGGCTTTAGCGGTTCACACTCATTTCCTGCCTGGCTGCACTTCCATCTCTCTTAATGATATTTGACCTTTCTGCCGTTCACCCTCAACAAGAGGCTTATTACTTCCCCTATATACGGTGTATATATATATATATATATATATTTATATATATACCTATAGGGAGGTTGAGAGCGAGGGAGAGGAATAATTATTTATATTATTTTTAATTATTTTATTGTACATACTGTCACACAATTCTTTGAAGGGCAATAATTACTTTATGTCTCCAGAATGTTCCAGAAATGTAACACTGCAACGACCCCTCTGCTTGCCATGTGTATGCATGCATGTATGGATGCATACGTCTGTGCACGCACTCATTCATGTGTGTGGAGACTTCTGGTCCCTTCATACGTGAAAAATAAATATAAAATGAGAAAAAAAGTACTACAAATGAAGAAACAATCAAATGAAAATGAGGTTGAGTCTGCGGTGGCTTAGGGTGTGGCGCACCCTTCTGGAAGGTCCCGGGACCAGAGCGGGGGATACAACTGGGCCTAGAGCTGGAGCTGGGCCTAGAGCTGGAGCTGGGCCTAGAGCTGGAGCTGGGCCTAGAGGTGGAGCTAGACCTAGAGCTGGAGCTGGGCCTAGAGCTGGAGCTGGGCCTAGAGGTGGAGATGGGCCTAGAGGTGGAGATGGGCCTAGAGGTGGAGCTTGACCTAGAGCTGGAGCTGGACGAGAGGTGGAGCTGGGCGTAGAGGTGGAGCTGGAACTAGAGGTGGAGATGGGCCTAGAGCTGGAGCTGGGCCTAGAGGTGGAGCTGGGCCTAGAGCTGGAGCTGGGCCTGGAGCTGGAGCTGGGCCTAGAGCTGAAGCTGGGCCTAGAGCTGGAGCTGGGCCTAGAGCTGGAGCTGGGCCTAGAGGTGGAGCTGGGCCTAGAGCTGGAGCTGGACTTAGAGCTGGAGCTGGGCCTAGAGGTGGAGCTGGGCCTAGAGCTGGAGCTGGACCTAGAGCTGGAGCTGGGCCTAGAGCTGGAGCTGGGCCTAGAGCTGGAGCTGGGACCTAGAGCTGGAGATGGGCCTAGAGCTGGAGCTGGACCTGGAGCTGAAGCTGGGCCTAGAGCTGTAGCTGGGACCTAGAGCTGGAGCTGGGCCTAGAGCTGGAGCTGGGCCTAGAGCTGGAGCTGGACCTAGAGGTGGAGATGGGCCTAGAGCTGGAGCTTGACCTGGAGCTGGACCTAGAGCTGGAGCTGGACGAGAGATGGAGACGGGCTGGAGCTGGACCAGAGGTGGAGACGGGCTGGAGCTGGACGAGAGGTGGAGACGGGCCTAGAGCTGGAGCTGGACGAGAGGTATGCATGCATGTATGTATGGTGGAGGAGGTGGAGGAGGTGGAGCTGGGCCAAGAGGTGGAGCTGGGCCTAGAGGTGGAGCTGGGCCTAGGCAGCTCCACCCATTGGCTTAGCCCTGAGCAGCCTCTCGTTTAAGTTGCCACTTAGTACTGGACCGGCCTTCACAACTTTAAACCACTGAGATATCCCTCTTGTGTAATCTTGTTTATACACACACACACACACACGCCACACACACACACACACACACACACACACACACACACACACACACACACACACACACACACACACACACACACACACACAAACTCACTCCGCAGGGATCAGCCTAACAAGGGACTGCAAGCATATTTTACGGTCGGATGAAATCTGTCTAATTCTCACATGAACACACACTTTCTGAATCATACACAAACACACACAACCGCGCGCGCGCGTTGGGGAAGCGCATTAACAGCAGCTGTGAGCAAGTTTTACGATCAGAATAGATCTATCAGTCACAAGTTGTACACACACAGACACACACATGCCGCGACCAATCTGTCTTATATTCAATTTAAAATGCAGAGCGGAAAAAATCTCTGTAGCTGGCAAATGTCAACAAGGCAACAATTTGTCTTATATTTTGTGGCTATGGGTGGGCTTTTTGGATGGACTTCTATCTATCTAATGTATGTTAGAACCGTGTGTGTGTGTGTGTGTTTATGTGTCTGGTTGCGTTCATGAAATATGAATTTGCTGGTAAATGTCAAGAAGTTGGCAGCCCTAATGGCCAAAGTGACAAATGATCCCGAACGCTACTGTATGATTTGATTGGTTGAGAGACTGTTGTTCATTGTGATGCATCTATCATCGTGTTAGGGGTGAACGAGAAGAGGGCGTGCGTGCGTTTGTGTGTGTGCGCACACGCACGTTCATGTGTGTTTGGCCCGGGGTGTTGGAGTAAAAAATGAAGACTCAAATGTCATCTCGGTGGCCTATAGCTACATATTATGTGCTGCTGTTGTTCCTGTGTACTCAGTCGCTCCGTCGCCCCCCTGCATGTCTGCGCATCACCTCTGGTTGTCTGTCCCCAACCACCACCGCTAACCCCAGAAGATCAACGCTGACCCTACAATGCAATGATTCAAGGAGGGTGTGTATACTGCAACGACCCCTCTGCTTGCCATGTGTATACGTACATGTATGGGTGCATATGTCTGTGTTAGTCAGGACTGAGTGGCGGTGGGTTCTCCTCGGCCTGTGGCCAATCACGAGGGGAGTTCTGAGAAGGGGCGGGGGGGGGAGGTTATCCACGGCAGCCTACTTTGGGGTTTGCGATCGGCTGTGAGCGGGATGACTCTGCTGTTAACCATCCACCTCTTTTAGTATTTCCCCAGACCTTCGTCAGTGTTGCGATGCGAGAGAGGGGCCTCCCCGCGGGCCCACTCTCTGAGGCACGGGCACACAGCTGTTCCTAGGCCTTAGCGCCCTTAGCTTGTTAACGTCTAACTGCACACCTCGAGATTGAAAGGGAGTGGGCGCCTAAAGTACATTAGCTCAAGGAAAGTTAGATTCCCTCAAAGATGGGCACGCCAGGGGGCGGGACGGCAAGGTGTTTGATGCTGAGAGCAGCAGCATGAGATACTCGTCAGGCTTCATTGCTGTAGTAATACAGTCATGTTTCTCAGCAGGTTGTGTTAAGGTATTTCCATTTTCCTTTATGTATATTAGTAACAAGGATACGGCAAGAATGATATATATAAATATATATGTATCTTTCCTTTTCCAGAAGATTTGAGTGAGTGAGTGTGTGTGTGTGTGTGTGTGTCTGTGTGTGTGTGTGTGTCCATCTTTTCCTGATTGCTCTGTCAGAACTGTGAATATGACATTACTTAAATCCTATTTCAATCTTGTTTCCTCGCACATCTGCCGGAATTGGAATTAGCTCTCGGCTTAAGTTTTGTGCAGCCATAGATTTACTATTTATGACCATTTTTAAATGAGAACTGACAAAATGTCTTAGCTTAATAGTATTTTATTTTTTTCCCAAAGCGTCTTACAAGTAGAAATAAATATATTGGCGATATAAACACTCCACAACACTTAACACTCTTACCACAGTAACAGAAATTGATGGTTATGAATATAAACGTGTATATATTTATATATATATGGCTCTACAATTTGTCAACACTTGGAGGAATACGATAACGGCATAAACCTCAATTCTGGAGGGCGTCTCAAAGAAGAAGGAAACCTTCAGCTAGCCGTTAATGTTCATCCGACCCTCATAGACTAAAACAAGCTGTAACACAAGTTGAGCAAAGCCTGTTGCTCAAGGCGGTCAGCTCCTCGTTATTCTCCCACAAAGAGAAAAGGCAGGGGAGGAGAACTAACCCCACCATGGGCTGCTAGAGCTCTCCTTACGCTTCAACCTGCCCCACTCACACACACACACACACACACACACACACACACACACACACACACACACACACACACACACACACACACACACACACACACACACACACACACACACACACACACCAGGTTTCAGGATGGAACGCACAAGAGGAGAATGAATCACTGGTTCTGCTGAGTTCTGCTCTCCAAAGCAGACGAGCAGCTCGGATGGCTCCTCTGTACATCTAGTTCTAGTGTGTGTGTGTGTGTGTCTGTGCGTGTGCCTGTCAATGTGTGCATGTGTGTGTGAGTGTGTGCAGTCGTGTGTCTGTGTGTGCATGTACGTGCCGGCCTGTGACTGCACGTGTGTGTGTGTGTGTGTGTGTGTGTGTGTGTGTGTGTGTGTGTGTGTGTGAATGTGTCTGTGCTTGTGCCTGTGACTGTGCGAGTGTGTATGCGTGTGTGTGTGTGTGTGTCTGTGTGTGTGTGTGTGTGTGTAAGTCCCTGTGACTGCATGTGTGCGTGTTTGTGTGTGTCTGTGACTCTGCAAGTGTATGTGTGCGTGCGGGCACTGTGAATGTGCGTGTGTCTGTGCATGTCTGCGTGTGCTTGTGTGCACGCTGACGTCCGGGTCTTATAATACCTCCTCAGAAGCCCCACGTCACAGAGCGTGATCATCCATTCGCCGGTCGCTAGAACAGGTGGTGCTGCACTGGTGAGAGGTGGAAAGAACAACGCTGATGCTTTCCATCATTTTAGTGCAGACGTGTGCAGGAGGAAGAACACGGGATTACGTTAGCCTGGTGCTGTAGCCTGGTGCTGCTAGTGGGAATAGCAATATGGAACCGCTGAAATATGCTGACACTGACGCACACACACACACACACACACACACACACACACTAACATATGAGCATTGCCTCGGCCACGCATACACGCATTCGTGCAGAACACCTGTGTGTACGTGCACACAGACACACATGCATAGGAGGGGCCACCTGGGACAGAATTCATACTTGGTCTTACACACACTATTATAATCTCGCATATACACCACTATACTCATACACACACACTATTATACTCCTTTTACATGTCTGTATGAGAGTGTATAGTCGTGTATGTCAGAGTATAGTAGTATATGTGAGAGAGAATAGTAGGGTATGTGAGAGAGTATTTTAGTGTACGTGAGAGAGTATAGTAGTGTATGTGGGAGAGTTTAGTTGTTTATGCAAGAGAATATAGTAGTGTGTGTGATAGAGAATTGTATTGTGTGTGAGAGAGTAGGCTTTTTTTTGAGGCATGCTGCTTTGTTTGCCATGCGTCAGAATGCATTCTGGGATGAAAAACGTCAGAAATACCTGTGATAATTTCTGATGCAACGAGTCACCTGGCTTTCAAAACTCGCGGTAGTTTCAGGAAAAACGACGTCCGCCTGCTTTTCTTAGCATTTGCTCTCGAATAAGTGCGGACATGAGACACACCCCTCAACATATCAAAACGTTGGTTGGTTGGATTTACCACGTGGAATTTCCCACGTGAGAAATAACATATCTCCTATCAATTACTATACTTTTCTCTCTCACATACACTGCTATATTCTCTCACATACACTGCTATAGTCTCTCACATACACTACTGTACTATTCTCTCTCACATACATTACTATTCTCTCTCACATACACTACTATTCTCTCTCACATACACTACTATACTCTCTCACATACACTACTATACACTCTCATACATACATGTAAAAGGAGTATAATAGTGTGTGTGCATGAGTATACTGGTGTATATGCGAGATTATAATAGTGTGTGTAAGACCAAGCATGAATTCTGTCCCAGGCGGCCCCTCATAAATGGCTGTGTGTACGTGCACGCAGACAGGCGCATGCACAGGAAGTTTTGTCGGCTGGGGAACCACACAGGGTTTGTGTGTTTGCACTCATTTATTTAAAGATTGTATTATTTTTTAAAGTCACTTTGCGTACAGTATTGTGGTATTCCCGAAATCCCAGAGTATGAATGTTTTAAAGTCTTTCCATTTTCCCACCCCATCCCACGGTCCCTGAACTGTAACTTTAAGCGTGGGTTGTCCTGCTAGGCTAGTAAGATATAAAGCTGTAACCCTTCACCAATAAAATTCTCTAAAACCAGAGAGAGAGAGAGAGTATGAGAGAGAGTGCGAGAGAGAGAATCTTTTGATTATTAACATTTGTAAAGTGGCTTTCTTAATCGGTTGACTACTGACTGTTGTCCTTCATTTGCCCTAATAACTTACAAAAAAAAAAAACTTCACTTGGCTTTTCACGGGTTCACATGCATAATGCATACTTTCAGTTCACCCAACCTCACTTTGACAAAAACTGTATGCCTCCCTGAGTCTATATGTGGGAAGGGGGCTTGGTGCTTTTCCACCATTATCAATACAATAAGCACAGCTGGTTGCTTGCTTGGTTCTTCTGGAGTTCTTTGGTCTAGAAGTACCAAGATGGCAGGCTGGAACTTATTTTATTGAGCTTCAGATCACATGACTGAAACCCTCCTAATTCTTTCTTTCTTGGCTTGGCGTGGGGCCGGTAGGAGCACACGGCAGGAAAGGGTAGAGGAGGGAGAAGAGAGAGAGATGGAGGCTTATCTCTCCCAGCAGGCTGCAAAGGGGTCAGACTGACAGAGGTGAGAGAGGGAGGGAGGGAGGGAGTGAGAGGGAGGGGGAGCAGGGGGATGGAGAAGGAGAGGGATGGAGATGGAGGGGGAGGGAGAGGGTGGAAGAGGAAGATTGGGATGGAGTGAGAGGGGGAGAGAGGCAGAGATTGAGGGGGGTGGAGGGGAGAGAAGAGAGGGATGCAGAGTGAGAGAGGGAGACAGGCCATGGATGGAGAAAGAAAGCGACAGAGAAGGGAATGCAAGCAGGCTGTACTGTTCATGCCACCTCAGAGCAGAGACAGACAATCAGGGAGTGGCAGAGAGAGAGAGAGGGATGCAGAGAGAGAGATGCAGAGAGTGATGGTATTTCAAAAGTTAACTGTTGCACTTGTTTTTGAAAACAGCCGGAAAACAAGTCATTTGTGACGATAACATAAATCTTTTTGGGAGTGTGATTGTAACACAAAGGGTTCAGTATTTGCATTTCATTCAAATATAATCAGGTATCAGGAATCCTTCAAGGCCTTGATGAGAGTTCCACAAATCAACAGGATGAGATTAGCCTCCTCGCTGCAGTACAACCACCAGAGAGGTATCTGAAGGGGTAGGGTCAATAGACCACAATGCACCGATCAATTTACATCCCACAAACCATTGGCCAGAATAAGTGGCAGATCGATCGGTTGCCAACGGTTCCTCCACATCACCTTGGGTTTCTGGTTGGCCGGACTGGGCTGTTGTGTGACTTTCAGTTGAAAGGTCCTGGGTTAGATCCAACATGAAGGCCTTCTTCAGCAAAATCCCCCTCACCCCCTTTCTGCTTCTTAATGACACGCATCTTAATTCACTGTAAGACACCTTAGGACAAAGTTTTTGATAAGAAACGTAATTGTTTTCAGGTTTAATGTCCGGCATTAAGAAAACCAAGATGGCCACCAGGTGAATATGATACCCATTGCGGCAGTTACTCGACCTACACATCCATAAGATGCTCTATAGAACCACATATCTTATGCGACCATCGGGAATACAGCACTGGATCACTAAACGGCCAGTCCTGACTCTTATCTGCTGAGTAAGGCTGTAGTAGCTCTGCCGAGGGTACACTTCCCTGCAGTGCCCCTCTGTGCCAGCAGGAGCCGCCAAACGAGAGTGCTTATGGGAACACGGTATCATTTTGGTTTCCCAAGTGGACTCGTAGCCAATGGAAGATTAGATACTATATAAGTACACCTTAATAGTATTCTAGTATTGCTTTTTTTATTGTTGGGTGTGAGTAGTCATTAACTCTTTTTTTATTTTCAGACTTTTGTGGTAAATGTTAGAAGTGGATCATCTGCATCTGTCTACTCATTCTCCTCTCCTTTCCTCTCTCTCCTCTCTCGCTCTCTCTCAATCTCACTCTCTACCTATCTTCTTCTTACTGTCTTGTCATAGGTCAGGAATTCCTTATCTGCCTTCTCAAACTAATCTCTCCATCCTCCCACTCTCCGTCTTAAACAACCAAACCATGAAGACACTCAAAATAAAATATTATACTATCACGGCAATCACCTCCTCCCCCTTCTCCTCCTCTCACTCTCTGCATTGACGCATTTCAAACAACGACAAACACAAAGAACTGAAGACATTCTGACAGCTCTGGTGGCAGCGCTGGATTCCACAGTAAACAGTCATCCGGAAGTGCTGATCCTACCGATTGTGCTCTCCCTCGATGCAATATCTACCCCCCCTGCCTCCACTCCTACTCTCTTCATTTGTTCATTAAGGTCAACGTGATTTTGGGTGGGTGGTGTGTGTGTGCATGTGTGTGTTAGTGTGCGTTGTTTGTGTGGAGGAGGCGATGAAGGAGGGAAAGCGATAGATCTAGAAAGAGAGTGAGAGGAGCGAAAAAGAGGGACATGATGAGAGATCCCTTAATGGGGTTTGGAGCTAATTAGGGAGGGACTGAGAGAGAGAGACAGGTTGGTTGGTTGGTGAGAGAGAGAGAGAGAGAGAGAGAGAGAGAGAGAGAGAGAGAGAGAGAGAGAGAGAGAGAGAGAGAGAGAGAGAGAGAGAGAGAGAGAGAGAGAGAGAGAGAGAGAGAGAGAGAGAGAGAGAGAGAGAGAGAGAGAGAGAGAGAGAGAGAGAGAGAGAGAGAACTAAAAGATGATAAAGCGAGAATTGGGACAGATATGAGGAGAGAGAGATTGAAAGAGAGAGACTTGGAGTGAGCTTGGCTTCTGATAGGCAGAACAGAAGGAGAGAGGAGAGAGAGGAAGACAGAATGAGGCAAGAAGGAGGGGAAATGAGGAGGAAGAGAGACAACGCAGGAAGAGTCTGTAGGCAGGTGATTCTGCTCGCCCAGCTCCCTTGTGTTTAATATCGTTCTCCCACTCTCACTTACTGTCTCTCTCTCTCTCTCCCTCTCTCTTCAACCTCTATCTTTCTCTCCCTCTCTCTTCAACCTCTATCTTTCTCTCTCGCTCTCTCGCTAGCTCTCCAACACTGCACCTGTAATCTGCCCCTCTTTCTCTCTTTCTATCTTCCTCTCCTCCTATCTCCTCCTCTCTCTTCCTCTCCTCCTCACTCCTCCCCTCATCATTCCTCCTCTCGTCCTCTCCTCCCCTCCTCTCTCTTCCACTCTCTTCCTCTCCCGCTCCTCCTCCTCCCTCATCCTTCCACCTCTCTCTTCCTCTCCTCCTCTCTCCTCTCTCCTCCTCTCATATTTCCTCCTCACTCTCCCGCCCTCTGCCTCTTACCTTCTGCTGTTTCAATCTTCTTATCTTTTCTCTCTCATCTTCCCTAGTTTTATTTTTTTATCACACACAGCTTTTCATCTCTATCCACACCTAGCTCTACCTATCTCTATCAATCTTCATCCCTTTGCATCTCCATCTCTCTCTATCCCTTTAACTATCAATCCACCTTTATTCATCTAGATATGTATCCACCTATATCCATCTCTATATATCCCTTTCCAACTCTTTATGTCTATCTCTATCTGTCCCTTTGATCTTGGTCTGTCTCTATAGCGCTATATTGTTTCTGTACATCCATTTGGAGCTATTTTCCTCCATTTCTGCTTTTCACACCGTCTCTCACATAGGATTCTAGCCACACTAGTGCATGCGTGTCTGTGTATGTGTGTGTGCGAGAGCGTATGTGTGTGTGCGTGTTCCTGAGCATGTGTGTTTGTGTGTGTCCGTGCTATAGTGTGTGTGTGTGTGTGTGTGTGTGTGTGTGTGTGTGTGTCTGTCAGTGTGTGCTGAGGCTTAGTCATGCTCTCCTGCTTCTATAACCACTGTCTGTTTACAGTCTTACTTACCACACACACACACACACACACACACACACACACACACACACACACACACACACACACACACACACACACACACACACACACACACACACACACAATGGGTAGGTAGGCTTGGCAGCGAGGGGGCTGTGCTCTGAGTGGTGTGAGGCCTTGCCAGTGGGCAGTGGCTCCGCTTCGAACCAGCCCTCCTTCACTACCAGGTGCAGGCTTGGATGACTCCCCTTCAGCTGGAATCCTCCACTACCCGCAATGCAACACAACTTCCTCCCTCAGAACTTTGAGAGGGAGTGAGAGGGAGGGAGGGAGGGAGGGAGAGAGAGGGGAAGGGGGAGAGAGAGGGAGGGAGAGAGAGGGGAAGGGGGAGAGAGAGAGGGCGGGGGGGAGAGAGGGGGGAAGAGGGAGGGGGAGAGAGAGAGGGGAAGAGGAAGAGCAAGAGAGAGGAGGGAGAGGGAGGGAGAGAGAGAGAGAGAGAGAGAGAGAGAGAGAGAGAGAGAGAGAGAGAGAGAGAGAGAGAGTCATTCCATGGCCTAGTCCCAGGAACCATTACCGCATGAGCTAATATTATACCATTACTTTTTCACTGTATACACTGTATACATTTTTGGAATACTGTATTTTAGACAGTATTTTTGACACCACAATAAGAATTGATAACATTATTTAGTCACAGTTTCATTTCTTATGTGGTATCCCATTTTACTCTTTGTGCTATGTAAACGTGTGTTTTCCATGCCAATAAAACCCTTTGAATGGTGAACGAGAGAGAAGGAGATGGGGAGAGAGAGCCGGAGTTCATATCAGTTCGAGTCCACTCCGCGGGCGTGTGAATCAGTGTTGTTGATGTTGCTAAACTCATGTAGTTATGAAGTGCAGCAGAATCAATTATACGGCTAGCTGCTCTCAATTAGACTAGCCTGATCAATGTCACCCAAGATCACCGCATAATTATGCCGACGCACAGTCACACACACGCAGCGCGCAAACACACACACATAGAAACACGCACACACACGCGCACATACGCAAGCACACACATGCATGAGGCCACTGATACACATTCACAGACAGACACATGCATGCCAGCATGTATACACACATAGACACACATGTATATCTCATCTACAGTGTGATGATTTGATAATTAAATCAATGTGAACGAGTGGAGCTTCACTAATGAAGCGAGAGGTGAAATTTATCAAAGATCGCTTTGTGAGGGAAAGGCAATCGAGTCTGCAGTGTATGCAGTTTGTGTGTTCGGTGTGTGTGTGTGTGTGTGTCTTGTGTGTTCATGTGTGTGTTCATTTGTTTGTTTGTGAACGCTTATGCGTTTGTGCGTCAGACATCGTTCTTGGGATGTTAATGAGCAGTTATGCCGGTGGTTGGATGTGGTCGGAGATATCAGTTACCATCCAGAGAGAGATGGAGAGACGAGAATATAGACCGAGAGATGAGAGGAAGATACACGGAAGTCTATGTTCCTCTCCCGGCCTTTTGGCAGGTCGTGTCTGGATGCAGTGCTGGACTGTGTTTTGGACTGGAAGGAATATTACTAATGCTTCTGCTGCTGCAAGTCCATTCCACTTGATATATCGAGAAGCTCTTTATCACAATCACACTCTGCTGTCTTCTCAGGCCCAGACTTCTCCTCACTTGATACTACTAACTTCCCTACTCTACTACTACTACGGATATGTGTGTTTGTGTGTCTATGTGTGTGCGCGTGTGTATTATCTTTTGATCGTAGCACAGACAGTTTGATTAAACACAGCTGATGAAGTCACTCAGCTGTCTGGCTTTGTTCCAACTCTGTAGGGAATGTGTGTGTGTGTGTGTGTGTGTGTGTGTGTGTGTGTGTGTGTGTGTGTGTGTGTGTGTGTGTGTGTGTGTGTGTGTGTGTGTGTGTGTGTGTGTGTGTGTGTGTGCCTTTGGGTTTGTGTGTATGTCGTTTTTTGTGTGTTTGTGTGTGTCTCGTTCTAGGCCTGTGTATGTGTGCGTATGGCTCTGTGTTAATTGCTAATCCCAGTCTTTCGGGCTAGCTCTCCATAACATGCTGTTGTAGTCCAGAAAGCACGGCTGATTCATGGCATGATCCATCACCCCGGCAATATCATGATTAATGATATGGCTCATCGCCATGGCGACACAATAATGGAAATAAAGCCATTAATAATCTACCGGTCAGATGACACTGATGAATCGAGTGGAAGAGACAGGCTGACAGACAAACAGAATGACAGCGAGACAGCCAAACACACAGACAGACGGACAGACACGAGGCAGGAAGGCTGACAGTCAGACCGACAGACAGACAAACTGACAGGCCAGCAGATAGACAGGCAGACAGAAAGAAATTTTTATTAAAAGCCTGAGAAAGAAAGAGGAAAAGGAAGAGCAGCCCTGTCAATCTTCCACTAACAGGTTTCCTTCTCGAGAGAGAGAGAGAGAGAGAGAGAGAGAGAGAGAGAGAGAGAGAGAGAGAGAGAGAGAGAGAGAGAGAGAGAGAGAGAGAGAGAGAGAGAGAGAGAGAGAGAGAGAGAGAGAGAGAGAGAGAGAGAGAGAGGTTGTATAGAGAAGTAGAGGCAGAGAGTGAGTGCTACATCTAAACCGGACTGGTAGAAACGTCATATTTAATAGGCGATTGATCAAGTCATGCCCCCGTGGGTCCGGGTGTGTGTCAGGTCCATCGTCAGCCTCCTGCTTCCCTCTGATGCCCTTCCGGCCTCCCATGGGCCCCTGGGTCATGTTTTTGGACAATGATTTTGACAGCTTACAGGGTTTAGTTTTCAAAGTAAATCACGCTAATGAAAAGCTACCACACGCTAAGGGGTTGCCTGGCAATTTAGGGTGATCAGACGACGCTGTTTCCCAGAAATGTCTGTGTACAAAAAAAAACAATGATTTAAAAAAAGATAATAACGTAATCGATTTTTCACTTGCAGGAGTCCAAGCTCGCTGATGAATTTTAATTTGGAAACGGTTGGTAATTAATCTCGTGTCTCTCTGATGGGCTGTGATGCTGGTTTTTCAATTTAGAAATCTGATCACCGTATGCCACTCATCGAAGACAATTTGCATGAGATTGCTTTGCATGTAGTAGCTTTGTGTGTACGCTTAATGTTAATTCTTGCTGATGAACATCTGCATGCCATTAAGTAGTAGCTTTGAGTGTGTATGCTTCATGTCAACTCTCGCTGATGAAAAGCTACTACATGCTAGCAAGTAGTAGCCTTGCGTGTGTACCCTTAGTGTAAACTCACTCTAGTGAAAGCAACTACAGGTTCGCAAATATTAGATTTATGTGTGCATGCTAAATCTAATCTGAATATCAATTTTATCATTTTGGAAAAGTTGCCAGGCTATGAATGAGCCAATTTATGAAGGGTCAATTTCTTTCAACATTTTAACATTTGACTTGTTAACTTACTCATTGAAGTTCTAGTTAAATTATCTCAGAGCCCGAATTTCTTCAAACCTATGACGGCCTCCGTCAGAAGCATTCCCTCTTCTTTGAGGGCTTCAAATTCAATTTCAATCCATAATAATTTTAATTCATATGCACAGAACTAAAGAACGTGAAAGAAAGTGAAAGATAGAGAAAGGGAGATTGAGAGAGATTAGAGAGTAGAGAGTAGAGAGAGAGAAAGTAGAATAGAGGTATCATTATATGTGGAAGAATCCATTCATCTGTGGTTTCTTTGAACAGTCAGAGTCATTTAAACGGAGACACTCACTGCATAAACGCTCTATAAAGTGCCCTACACCTATCCCTTTCAAATGTAAATTCCTCACATGTACAAATAAATTTCCCGTATATATATTTGAGCTATGTGTTGCATTGTATGTGGTAGTTGGGTAGGTTTCCTAGTAGGTATAAAGGTTCACCACTTCTCTCAATTTATATTCCTAGAGGTAATTAAACACATCATTGATTTTGTATGACTTTAATGCTGTTTTGTAGTTGCGCAGAGTTGGGTCAATTCTTTTGGTTTCCATGGGGACTTACAGGCGCCTAATGATCCGTTGACTGCCTCAGGGCCAAAGCAGGGTTTTACTTTAGCTCTAATTGCATACTAATGCCAATAGCACTTGAACACACCTTACATCCACCTCATAATCTACATACCAGGGCTGAACTCCAAAGCAATTGTACGGTAACTATTTAGTCACATAGCAGGCTCTTTGATCCAACTCGACTCACAGTGAACTCGCACAAATGCAAGTAAAGAGCATACAGAGGTATCGAGGCTGGATACAGGTTCTCTGTGGACGTTGGGGATCGAAGCCAGTACCTTTTTAGCTGGGAGTCAAACAGCCTTACCACTACACTATCCTGTCCCCCTGAAGCACTGGCCAACTGAAACCCATAAATACCCTATGATGTGCTGGGCTTTCAGACAATATACACCTCGTGCAGGAGTATTGCTAAGCACCTGAGCTGTCACTCAACTCTCATTTCTCTTTTTAAAACAGAAGGCTGGCAGAAAAAAAAAAAAGTGGGCCGTCAGCACAGCTGCGGGGGACGGAACAGGAAACGGAGAGCGGAGGGCGGGGGGGGGGGGGGGGGGGGGGGGGGGGGGGGAGACGACGCACCCATCACTCCTCCTGTGTGGTCTTCTCCGCTCTGCCTGACAACAACAAATAAGAACGCTTCCCGGTGGAAGTCATCAGTTCTCCAGGAACAGTGTGTCGAGAGAGAGAGAGAGAGAGAGAGAGAGAGAGAGAGAGACACAGAGAGAGAGAGAGAGAGAGAGAGAGAGAGAGAGAGAGAGAGAGAGAGAGAGAGAGAGAGAGGCAGAGAGAGAGAGGCTGTGCTGGTACTCACAGCCGAGAAGACAACATGACACATTAGTTGGTTCAAGGAAAGAGATGTCAACCTATGTAGGCAGACATAGGGCGACACTTTTATCCATAGAGCCCTCCAGCGAATTTCTTATACGTGTCATCGATGAGCAGTGAGGGGTTGCGGAAACTCGGGGTGTGGAAGACTGCAGACCGGGTTTGGATCCAGAACCTTTCTAGCCGGGAGCCGTCAGATCCAAACCCCTTGACGATAGGGGATCACAGGCCTTTGCATGCCGAGACTAACCTGTGGCCTAGGACACAGGTATTAACGTTCTCATTACATTGGCATTATCATCGATTGAAAACAGAGATAATGAACATGTCTCAATGTATATCGTTTGTCTCCCACTTTAAAGTATTCCAACGCTAATTATTATAAAATGAGATGGAAAAGCTATGCATGTGTATTTAAATAATGTATTATTTATTTGACATCAATGCAATGCTTTTTCCTGTCAGTTGCGGTTTGCCTTTCGTCTACCACACGTAAATGGAGGAGGTGACAGAGGCAAAGGAGGTGGATGATGAGAAAGAGGTCAGGGAGGAGGAGGAAAAGGAGGAACAGAAGAGCAAGGAGATGAGGTGTAGGAGGGTGAGTAGGAGGTGGAGGAAGGAGGCGGTTGAGCATTAGAAGCTGGAGGAGGAGGTGGAGGCCGTCGAGGAGGAGAGGAGGGAGATGGAGGAGGAGGAAGAGAAGAAGGTGGAGGAGAAAAACAAGTAGGGGGGGGAAGAGGAGGAGAATAAGCATGGAGGGGGAGGAGGAAGAGAAAGTAGATTGAGGAGGAGAAGGCGTTGACAGAGAATGAGGTGGAGGAGAAAGGAAGTAATTGACGTGAGGAAGGAGTTGGAGGAGGAGAAGGAGGTGGATGAGGAGGTGGCAGAGGAGAAGGAGGTGGATGAGGAGGAGAAGGAGGCAGAGGAGTCGGCGTAGGAGGAGGACGAAGAGAAGGAGATGGAAGAGGAGGAGAACGAGGCTGGGACATGGGAAAGACTGAACTCCATCGAGCTAAACGGTTCCATTCAGCCCACAGATCATCCAGCCCTTTCTCCGCCGCTCACTCCAATCCAAGAGCATTGTGTGTGTTGGCATGCCTTCCCCTGGCACGGCTCTCCCCCCCCCCAGGGCTGGGTCTGGGGGGGACGCACTCGCCTCTCACACTCAGCCAATTCTGTCTCCCCGACACCGGAACCAGGGGAGCAAGGCAACAGCTTTTCATCTCATTCCTGTTGCGGGTGTGATTGTGCACCCCTGGCCTCTCCTCTCCCTGTGTCGCACTATTTCTCTGTTTAGTCGTGTAGCAGACGCCTTTCATTCATAGCAGCTCACTGTGGATTCAGATGTATTATCGGTCATTCAAGTGGTTAGGGCACAGGGCACTCGTAAGAATTATGAATATGGGTGCATAATATATATATATTATGATATTATATTACACCCATAGTACACCCATATTCATAATTCTTACGAGTGGAGGAATGTGTTAGTAAAGGTGTGGAAGTCTGAACAGCGATGCCGCAAAAGCAGATTGTTCACAAACTATGTGTTAACAGGTTGGACCAGATTCACACAAACCTCCCTCTTTGCTTTCACACTTTCAGTGTGTGTGAGAGTATTGGTGTGTGTGTGTGTGTGTGTGTGTGTGGGCATGTGTTTGTGCGTGTGTGTGTGTATGTGGTATCGCATATTCAGTAACGTCACGCCTTGGCTGCGTCCGCGTTCTGTCTTCCAAAGGCGGAAGGTGGAATGCTGTGTGTGTTTTTCTTCCATATTTATTTTTAAATCAGTGCTTGGGATGTGTTGGTGAGACGCTGGTCGAGGTTTTCTCATTCACTTTATTCCGTCTAACGTCTCGAGTGGGTGATACCGGGATGATTCAAAGCTTGTAACAAACATGGAAATACACACATTGTCTGTGTGCAGTGTTAGCACACACACACCATAGTCAACTCCTTTAATAGAATAGTGGTGATGCATAAAGCTAACACTGACCACTTTGTCGACACAACACAGATGAAACTATGATGCCCTATTTCTGTACCTTTGAGTACGTACAGAACTAGTTATTTGCATGCATGTGTGGATGAGTTGCATTGCTGCCTTTTGCTGCAATCTTAAGCTCTCTCGCTACTGCCTTGTGTTGCATGCTGTGTTGTGATGTTGCTGCTGTGCGATCGCATTCCTGCTTCGTTCCGTTCTTGCATTTCGATGCATTCCTGCATCAGTGCATTGCTCCGTGGTTGCAGTGGCGTGTCGTTGCATTGCTGCGAGTCCCATTGCTGCATTGCATTGCTGCATCATGGACCTGCTGCGTCACTGCAGAACTGCGTCACTGCAATACCGTGTTGCTGCATAGTTGCGTAGTTGCGTTGCTGCTTCACTGCTCTGCTGCGTTGCTGTTTAGCTCCCTTGCTGTGTAGGGGCCTTGCTGCGTCACGGCTTCGCTGCGCTGCTGCATTGATGTGTAGTTCCCTCGCTGCGTAGTTGCGTTGCTGCGTAGTTGCGTTATTCCGTCACTGCCTTGCTGCGTCACTGCTTTGCTGCGTCGTTGTGTTGTGTAGTTGAATTG
>NC_044069.1:9331195-9333695 GCF_902167405.1 Gadus morhua
TACACACTCCATACACACTCCATACACACTACATACACACCGCATACTCAGATGCACACCACATCCATATGTACCCTCTCCAAACACAACCACACTACAAACACATTGTGTACATAACAGAAACACACTTGGATATAATAACCATAACACACACGTACACACACAGAAGGACACACAATGTCAAACATATGGACACACAATGTCACGCACAAAAATAGAGACACACAATGTCACACTCAACTATACATATGCACACATACACACGACACACATACATGCAGAAGCATGCACACACACGTACACAACCGTACAAACGGTCAGACGCACACACCAGTGCTGAGGCACCTTCAAATGTTAATACACCTGTGTCGTTATCTCAGCACGCACACGTGCAAACTGCTGAGTGTGCACATGACGCACAAACACACACACACACTGACACAGACACACACACATACACACACACACACACTGACACAGACACACACATACAGACACACACACACACACACACACACACATATACACACAGACACACACATACAGACACACACACATATACACACAGACACAAACACACACACACACACACACACACTGACACAGAGACACACACATACACACACACAGACATATACACACAGACACACACATACAGACACACACACACACACACATACAGACACACACACATATACACACAGACACATACACACACACGCACATGCATGCGCACATGCAAATGCACATGCACACAGACACACATTCACATACATACACATGTACACACACACACACACACACACACACACGCACACACGCACACACACACACACACACACACACACACACACACACACACACACACACACACACATATGCACACACATGCACATGCACACAGACATATGCATACATAAACACACACACACACACACACCTCTTCCTCAATTCATTCCACTTTCAATTATTTATTCCATTATCATCTCAGTATGGTAGTACACATAGTATGTGTGTTTATATAGTAATAAAGGCTTAAATATTAGGGTACATACACTACTGCAAAAACCTTCCCAAAGCATGCTCTTAACTAGCTGTGGGAACGCCGGGGAAAACCACCATCCTCATTTCCAGGCCAGAGTTTGATCTATGGAAGTCATCTGAATTTTTAATACCTGCTCCAGAATAACTTGTGTTGAGGCGCCCTTATTATTTTGATTGTATTAACTTGGATTTAACTCGTTATGGATTTAAGAAAGTCATAAAAAAAGAGAGATTCCTATAAAAATCCCTGGAATGTGCTGAAACAAGGATTCTCACAGCGCTGTTCTCTACCTGTCTTCAATCGGCTGACGTTTATGTTTTATTCGGGGGGAAATCTATTCCTTGGTGATCACCTCCACTGTATGGATGAAACCCAGAAGGTCAGCTCCCGTTAAAACAGCTTCCTCGCCTCTTCTCAGTCCCTCCTAATCCCAGTGTTGTTGTGTGGTTTTAAAATGGTGGCCTGCTTTGCTGTGAGCATCCTTTGGATCCACTTTGTGCGTCTTGCTGATCCAGTGCAGGGTCACATACCGGGACATGGGGAACAAGGAGGTTATACTTTGGGGTTGGCTTGTTGAATCTGTGGAAATGTTGTTGTTTTGAAAGAACATTGGACCTCTATGTTTAACCTTTGCTGCAAGGGCACGAAAACATATTTAAACACACAGTTACCTTCATTTGAACCTGAATGTGTGTGGTTGAAAAAAATAATGGGTTCAATATTACTTAACGAATGATGGAGATGGTATCTTGACAACCTAATTCAACAACAGAAATATTCAAGCATCAAGTTGCAATGAATACAAAATTCAAGCAATGTTATTATGTAATGTTTTTATTCAATTAATGCACCATCATCATGTATTCTAAAATAGACGTACACTAACATAGACATACACTATCATAGATGTAATGTATTCTAACATAGACATACACTCACATTGATAGACACTAAAATAGACATGCACTAACATAGATGTACACTAACATAAACCCACTAATATAGATTTACACTATCTTAGACCTACACTAACATAAACACACTATCATAGACTGACACTACATAGATATACACTAACATAGACGCACACTTACACAGATGTATACTAACATGGACTTACACTAATAAACACGTACACTGACATAGACATACACTAACGTAGAAGTACACTAAAGCAAAGGAAGCATCAATCATCATTGAATCCTCCATGCTTAGCTTCATACCTTTCTGCCGACTTTACACAAACAAGCACGCACGCATAACATGTGCACAACTCCGTACCTGCTGCAACATCGCACATGTGTACACAATTCCTCTCTGTCGCTCTCCTGAACACGCACTAACCCTATCAGCGCATAGAACACACAGATATACTCCCACAAAAATACACCCACATGAGAACAGAAACACACACACAAACACACCCACTTACACACACACTATGTGCAGCCTGAT
>NC_044069.1:9338695-9343695 GCF_902167405.1 Gadus morhua
TGTGACCAGGCGCCTGACAGCCCGCCACCCGACGAACCAACCCGCCGCTCGCGCCCCGGACTGGCAGCTCATTCTGTCCTGAGAACGCCGTGTCTCCCGCTCTCTCATCACCGCGGGGAGCCTCCAGCACGCCGCCGAGAGGCAGGGAAGACGCCCGGCTCTGATTGGTCCAGAGCCGGAGGCAGGTGTGTGCGCTTCGCTCAGAAGCCGCGTGCGTGTGTGTGCGTTTCTGAAGAGGTCGACGGCGGACGGACAGGTGGACACCAGTGGGAGTGGGAGGTGTTGCGTTCAAGAATACAGCATTCCTATTATTCTGGGGTTGTGTTGAGCTTAAAGGGGAACTGTGATACTTGCGGTTCACACCCGTGTTAACGCTATCTTCCAGTATCAGAGAGTGCTGCTTCATACGCACGCTGTGCCATGTCGTCATCACTCAAAACTGTTTTTGAGGGGCGAAATCCTGGTAAAGTTTGACCATTGCTGGAGTTTTGCTGGGGAAACTTTTTCAGAGATTTTCTCTTTTCTCAGCATGTATGAAGCAGAACGAATCTCAATGATTCCCCTTTCAGTGCAGTTCAACACCAGAGCAATTATTTTATTCTGAAAATATTCTGAAAGCCTGCTTGTCAACTTTTCTTTGTCCATTGATGTTGGCTTTGCTTCATTTCATTTATTTATTAGCCTAATAACTCGATGGGTTGTTCAACATGAATGGCAGTGATGGAGACTAGTTAAATTGGCATGATGCCGACTTTAACCCCACACCCTACACCTCTCAGCTTTTGAAAGGTCACAATAAAAGAAAGTGACTTGCTAAGGGAAGAATAAAGTAGGCTCAGCAAAGCGTGGTTTGTCAGAGGTTGGCCGTATAGGCCGCGTTGGAAAACGCTGGATAAAAACAGTATAAGAAGTGGAGGTTGTGAACCGCAGAACCAAAACAAAGGAATTGTCAATTAATTTGCCAAGCATTTATTTCCTAATTCCTTGTTGATTTCATTGCTGCTCCATCTTAAAATGGCAGTTTTATTATTCATGCGTGAGATCTCACCAATAGCCTCCATATTTATTCCGTATTTTCTATTTATTTAACAAGAAGATCATTGAGCTAAAAAATATCTTTCTCCAAGAGTGAAGAGCTATTAGTCTGTGTGTTTATGGAGGTGAGTGTGTGTGTTCTTGTGAGTGTGTGTGTGTGTGTGTGTGTTTATGTGTTTTTGTGTGTGTGTGTGTGTGTGTGTGTGTGTGTACGTGTGTGCGTGCATGAGTGTGTTTGCGTTTGAACGAAAGAACAAGTGACATGAAGAAAACATCAAAGATACACCCGACAACGATTCATTTAACGACAACGTTAAAATAATCAAAACCACAACGACAAAACAACATTCCTATCTGTCTTGACCTTCTCTCTCCATACACCAGCATGTACCCATGTCACAGCCCACACCAGACCCTGGTTCCACAGATGTGGAGCCTCCTTCCCCTCAGCTCTGCGCCAAGCGGACCCAGGACGGACGCTCTGTTCCTGGGGGCAGGTCACCCTTCGCGTCCCCCGTGACAACCGGGGAGGTCAGGCCCGCTGTCACTCACACTGATGTATAGTGAAGGACACAAGGTGAAACCCAACGGAGAAGAACGCAGTCGAAAACGTCCATATAGATGTAAAGAGATGGAGAGGGTTCATAATTAGAGAGAGAGAGAGGGAGAGAGAGGGAGAGAGGGAGAGAGAGAGAGAGAGAGAGAGAGAGAGAGAGAGAGAGAGAGAGAGAGAGAGAGAGAGAGAGAGAGAGAGAGAGAGAGAGGGAGAGGGAAAGGGAGAGGGAGAGAGGGAGAGAGAGGGAGAAGGAGGAGAAAACGGATCAGAATCCAAATGAATCCTCTTCACCCAATGGACAGACTGTCAAGTTGTGACCGTGTGTGTGTGTGTGCGTGTGTTCGTGAGTGTGTGTGCACGTGCCCGTGTCTCTTACCTACTAATTGAAATGCAATGAGGTGTGAAGCCCTCCTTTAGAAGCCCTATCGCCGCCTGTATGCGCCTGGTTTATATGTGGATGCGGCCGTGCACATGAATGTGCCATGAATGTAAAGCCAAAAAAGACAAATGTGGGAGTGTGGGTGTATTTGTGGGTGTTTGTTCATTATTTCGTCTGTTTAATAGTGTGTGTGTGTGGCTGTTTATAGAGGTGTGTGTGTGTGTTTGTGGGAGTGTTTGCACGTGTGTGTGCTTGTGTGCGTGCGTGTGTGTGCGTTTGTGTCTGTGTGAATGAGAGAGAGTGACGTTCAACATGCTTCTCCTGATCTCGTTGAAGGTGCCTGCGTGCGATATTAGATGTGTCCCTATGCGTATGAATGTATACAGTATATGCTTTTCACGCCCATTCATTTGTCACTGTAAAAACAAACGCTCAAAACCACAGGTGTGTGTGTGTGTGTGTGTGTGCGTGTGTGTGTGCGTGTGTCTGTGTGTGTGTGTGTGTGTGTGTGTGTGTGTGTGTGTGTGTGTGTGTGTGTGTGTGTGTGTGTGAGTGAATTCAATTTTGCCGTCTTAGTCTCTTGTTAAGGAATTATGTCGAGCTGTGATTGAGTTTCAAGCGCTCTCGGTTTCTGCCTAAAATACCCTTGAGACATAGAAACGTTGTTGATATATATATAAATATATATATATGTGCTACATATCAGATTGCTGGAGTGTAATATCCATAAAGCACATGTAAATATTCTATTTTGCGCCCCCACATACAAACTCACTTTGTCACACACACACACACACACACACACACACACACACACACACACACACACACACACACACACACACACACACACACACACACACACACACACACACACACACAAACACACACACAAATGCTGATTGGTGCGTGTATTCCGCAAGAAGTCCTTCATACATCTTGTACTGAAAGTTACCTTTCAAAGTGGGGTGCAAAGTTGTTTACGGACAAAAAATGTGAATTGAAGCGACGCCAGTGCCGTTTCGCCCCCGTATGTCCAAAGTGCTCTATCGTAATACCAATGCCATTTATATTTTCCCAAGAACCACAGCAATCTCCCCTTTCTTGAGCCCCATTTACATAAGGTGTTTAGTGCATAGGAATGAGCTTGACATCTCCTTGTTCCCTCTTCGTGTTGCTGTGGGAACGACTGAAGGTGAGATCTATTAAAGTGCTCTGTTACCTGTGGGAGTGCTAAGGGTGAGGAGGCCGTGCATTGTGGGAAATGGAAATTAGCATATTTAAATACGATTTAAATAAAGCCAGGGCATCAATAAATGATTCCGTCTGCTTGAGTTTTTTATTTTATTTAGCTGCTCCCCGGTCTCATTGCATGCCCGTCCGGCCCCTCCCTCCTCTCTCTGTCTGTCTGTCTGTCTGTCCTGTTCCATCTGGCTGCCTCGCTCTCACTTAATGTTTCCTGTCTCTAAGTCTGTGTCGTTTATCCGTCTGTCTGCAAGACAGTCTGTCTCTCTCATGTATGTGTCTGTCGCTCTCTATCTGTATTTCTACAGGTCGATTTCTCTGTCCGTATGCCTGTTTGTCTGTTGTTTGTGTTTTAATCTTGGCGTCGACCATATATGTTATATAACAGATTTAATATATCTTGTATGTTTATGGCTAGACCTTGCATCTCTGTCGCTTGATGTGTGTCTATGTGCAAGTGTGTCTCTGTGTGAGTGTTTATGTGTGTTTGTGTCAAAGGTCTAAATCATTGATTCGCAATGTAGAACATCTCCATGCATGTGCTCCATTCTAGGGATTAGAGGGGTTAAGGTTTAGTATTTAGGTTTGATTTAAGTGATTTATTTTTGGATTTAGGGTTTCGTTTAAGGGTTAGAGTTTTGTATTCATATAAAACATCTGTTGATCACAAACAAGGATAAAAAAGAGAGTGAACCCGATAAGAGGGGCAGTTTTAAATATGTAAATATCTCTTCACATTCATCATACATAAATCCACCGGTTCACATTAATCATTCATGCCCCATTTAAATGCCAAGATGGACCTGTGTATCTGCCTGTGTGTGTGTGTGTGTGTGTGTGTGTGTGTGTGTGTGTGTGTGTGTGTGTGTGTGTGTGTGTGTGTGTGTGTGTGTGTGTGTGTGTGTGTGTGTGTGTGTGTGTGTCTGTGTGGGTGTCTGTGTGGGAGGGTGTTTGGGTGGGTGTGTGTGTTTGTGTATATGTGGCTGTGTATGTCTGTCTGGGTGTGTGTTTGTGTCTCCATGTTTGTGTCTGGGTGTGTGTGTGTGTGTGTGTGTGTGTGTGTGTGTGTGTGTGTGTGTGCCTCTGTGTATATGCGACTGTGTATGTCTGTCTGGGTGTGTGTTTGTGTCTGGGTGTGTCTATGTGTGTGTGTGTGTGTGTGTGTGTGTGTGTGTGTGTGTGTGTGTGTGTGTCTGCGTATGTGTGCCTTTGTGTGTATTTGTCTGTGTGTGTGTGTGTGTGTGTGTGTGTGTGTGTGTGTGTGTGTGTGTGTGTGTGTGTGTGTGTGTGTGTGTGTGTGTGTAGCTTTAAGGGAATTACTACACAGCCAGTCTCTATAGCGTAACATTTACATTCTCCTTTTAAAGCCTCTAAAAACATGTTTAAAACATTCCGGGCATGTCGTTCCTAACGGATGGCCAGCGAGAAAGGGAGTTATGATTTATCGTTCATTCAATCTACCCTCCTTCCACACATGCACACTCACACACACACACACACACACACACACATATACACATACACAAACTTGTACTCGCGCACATGTACACACACACATGTTTAGATTGAAAGCAACAATCAGAGAAGGGCAGGCTAGTTTCAGTCGACTGACTGCTAGAATTAATAGCATTAGTGGTCCAAGACAATATAAAACAATCAATACTGAGGTCCCGATAGGAAGACAATCAATGTGCGCTTAATAGAAGGTAATTTGTCTCTAGACACAGAATGCTGGTCACTCGTCATCGCCAAAATAGGATCCATTGGCCTATTGTGATCTATGTT
>NC_044069.1:9348695-9358695 GCF_902167405.1 Gadus morhua
AAATGTTTGATATTTAGTCAATGAAGAAAGAGCTGTTTCCGAAGTCGACTGCTGGTCGGTTGTCGGTACATGGTCCATTGGCTCCAGGCACCGAGTTAATACTTGAAATCATCCGCATCCTGTATGCCTTGTCACGATCTACTGTTCTCGCTTGTCAGTTGTAACAACATTTTGTCATTTATCTGTGCTAGCCTTTTTTTACAGTCCCTCTTATGCTAGGTTACATTCCGTACTGGTTAGCAACGCAAACAAACACATGGTACTGCCCCACTTCCAACCATTTGTCGGGACTCTCGTGACCATTTTTGCTACAAAATCTGCAACAGGTTTCTTAGTATTGTAACTGAAAATCAATAAACTCCAAAAACGGTCGACGTTTCAACATCCATCAAAAAGTTATTCTCACCATTACTTCACCGTACTGGTGAGAAAGTTATGTTTCATCTACTTTAATTTTAGAAAAACAAAATATTATTTGTTTCAACCTGATGCTGGGTTAAATTGACTATATTTTGCCTTTTTGGTGGCTCGATAACAAAATGTCAATGGTCAAAGCCATTCATGCTAACATCTCAAATGCAAATTATCTTGTTATAGTTGACTTTAGCCAATTATGCTTCATAATATCCTTGTATACAATTTTATATTGCAGAATTGAAACAGGCAACAGCATTTTTCAAAGAGCATAATGTGAGTATTTTGTTCTCAAAAAGGTTCTGTTAAATCTAATTACAATATTTGATGAATATTTTGTGAATATATTGTGCCTGTCAGAAATAACAGAGCGCTGTGCTTTTGTGTCATCTTGGCATTGACATACAAAACAGTCCAGAAGAGAGATTGGTTCCAAAATTGTCAGAGATAATTCAAAATATAAAAACAATTGGGTGGAGTCAGCTAGAGATAAACGGTGCATACATGTTTCGTCAAAAAAGGCGGGTAAAACATACCAACTAGCCCGTAACGTCTCTAACTCACACCATAACGACTTCTGAAAGACAGCCTTCCTACAACGCGTAATCAGCAAGTCAGCTGAAAAAGCACACCCTCGGAAAAAAACCAAAGCGCCCAACAAAAACAAACCCACAAACCTCCATCAGTCCCCCAGAGAGCTGAGCGGCGAGAAGGCCCCCTTGAAGCACGCCGACTCGTAGTGCTTGTTCAGGTAGCTCTTGAGCGCAAACGTCTTGTCGCAGCGCTTGCACTTGTAGTGTTTGAAGGCCGAGTGCGTCTGCATGTGGGCGCGCAGGTTGGAGCGGTCGGCGAACGCCTTCCCGCAGTGCGCGCAGCCGAACGGCTTCTCGCCCGTGTGCGAGCGCATGTGGCCCTGCAGGAGCCACGGCCGGCTGAACGCCTTGCTGCACACGTCGCACTTGTGCTTGAGGTCGTGGGTCAGCAGGTGCATGGCCATGGCGGGCATGGACACGTACACCTTGCCGCACGTCGGGCACTTCTTGGCCATCTTGCTGTCGATGCTGCGGTGCGTCTGCTTGTGGCGGCTCAGGTTGGAGGACGTGGCGTACGTCTTGCCGCACTCGCCGCACGTGTGTCTCTGGATGCTGTCGCCGACGCCGCCGCCGCCGCCCCCGCCGGCCGCGCCGCCGACCCCGCCCTCGATGCCGCCGCCGCCACCGCCGCCGCCACGGGGGTTCCCCAGCGCTTTCCGCCGCGAGCGCCCGTCCGTGATGAAGAAGGCGTCGACGGCGTAGCCATCGCTGACGGCCGCGTCGCCGTTGATGTAGCCGCCGCTGCCGCCGCCGCCACTGCCGCTGCTGGCCGCCGACTCGGACGCCACCGACTCGGACGACGCCTCGGAGCGCGGGCTGTCGGGCTGGTCCGAGTCGCCGTGGAGACCGCCGTAGTCGGTGTCATGCAGGCGGTCGTAGAGGATGGCCGGGTGGTGGCTCGGCGAGGGCACCTTGGAGGAGAGGACGCCGGCGGCCGTGGCGTTGCTGTCCACCACCACGTCATACGGCGACGGGCTCAGATAGTCACTGATGTAGCCTGGGGAGGGAGAGGGGGGGAGACGTTAGACCGAGGGTGGAGGGAGGGGGGGGGGGAGATGTTAGACAGAGGGGGGAGGGAGAGAGAGAGATGTTAGAGAGAGGTTGGAGAGATGTTGGAGAAATAGAGAGAGGGATAGAGAGATGTACAGAGAGAGGTTAAAGAGAGAGAGAGCGATAGAAAGACGTTAGAGAGAGGTTAAAGAGAGAGAGAGGGATAGAGAGATGTACAGAGAGAGGTTAAAGAGAGAGAGAGGGATAGAAAGACGTTAGAGAGAGGTTGAGGGAGAGAGAAAGGGATAGAGAGTGGTTGGAGAGAGAGAGAGAGAGAGAGAGAGAGAAATGTATATAGATAGGTCGGAAATAGAGAGGGGTAGAGGGATGTATAGCGAGAGGTTGGAAATAGAGAGGGGTAGAGGGATGTATAGCGAGAGGTTAGAGAGAGAGAGATGTGGTTCATTAATGGTCCGTGTACAAGACCGATGGACGGGAAATGTATCGATATGTTGGGGGAACCGCACAATAGTAGGATTCAATAGGGTTAGAGTGGTGTGTGTGTTTGTGTGTGTGTGTGTGTGTGTGTGTGTGTGTGTGTGTGTGTGTGTGTGTGTGTGTGTGTGTGTGTGTGTGTGTGTGTGTGTGTGTGTGTGTGTGTGTGTGTGTGTGTGTGTGTGTTTGTGTGTGAGCAAGGCAGAGGAAGGGAGCGAGACAAAGAGGCCTATGCATTCTCCGGTAACCCTAGGAAGACTCCAACACATTGATTTCACATAATCCTGTTCTGGCTCTGAGATCTCTCTTCCTCTCTCTCGCTCCCTCTTCCTCCCTCTCTCTCCCTCTCGCTCTGACTCTCTCTCTTCTTCTCCCTCCGTCTCCAGAGATCTACTCAAAGGATCCGCTAAACGTGGGAAAAGCACTTGAGAATATCGATTGTCTTTCGTAGGTTTTACAAAACACACATTTTCATATTGTATTTACACCCAGTCTGAACAAGTGTTATGTGTTTATTTTCCTTACGTCGCTAACTTCAGTCTGCTAAAATGGTTATTAGCGTCAGGATAGTCTAGTCGCCCCTGACTCCCAGCCCGAATGGTCTGGGTTCAAACCCGGACAGCCATTCTCTACCTGTGGGCATCACTGAGCAAAATGCTCCAATGCAACCGGCTCCATAACGACACGTTTCTAAAATGGACAACAAGTCACTCTGAATGAATGCCTCCACTGAATAAATCAATTGTATTTCCATGTTCCCAATTGTTTATTAGAAAGCCCATAGAATGGTATTCATTGATTCCTCTTACAGACAGAGGGAGACTTAGTTCATAATGGCCTTGAGATAGGGAAATGCTATAGGTTAACCTTGCAGCAATGGTAAGGCAAACATCTGGTTGGTAATAGAAATAGCCACATAGGCCAACTACATAGAGTATATCATTGCACATATCATCCTTCTGTTCTTTGTTTATTTTTCGGGCTCTTCTGAAAAAGAAATAATGAACTGGGGCGATCAATTATATGACGGTAAGACGAGGAGAAAAAATAATGAAGAAAGATGAAAGCATACGAAGAAAAGAGGGGGGGAAAGGACAAGCCACAAATCATGAATATTCGATCATTCTGGAACAAAGCACTGTTTCTGGATGGTTATGCAAGTGTGTGTGTGTGTGTGTGTGTGCGTGTGTGTGTGTGCGTGTGCGTGTGCGTGCGTGTGCGTGTGTGTGTGCGTGCATTTTATAGAGCATAACTAACATCCTGAAGCATTATCAACTACTCAAGTATGATTCTAACCCCTTCTTCAGCCAGCAGCCTTCAATAAATCTACAATGCTTTAATAACCCTGCAGTGGAAACCCACTCCGATACAACCGCCAGTTGCTTCCTGTTGCATTTGCAGTCGTTGCACCACGGTGTTGATTACAGAAGATCCGCCATGGATGGGAACCAACAATTCTCCGTACCGCCACGGTTTGGGGGGTTGCCTCACCGTTGAGTATTGAATCATTTAGAGAAGCTTTTATTACAGACGTCTTGAGAGTAAAGACAGACGCCGGTCGTTAGGGAGAAGGTAGAGGCTAGGGCGTTTTGCTCAAGGGCGTGGACATTAAGGTAACTTGAAGCCCTCTCAGC
Source organism: Gadus morhua (assembly GCF_902167405.1). NCBI lineage: Eukaryota > Metazoa > Chordata > Actinopteri > Gadiformes > Gadidae > Gadus > Gadus morhua. The sequence continues at coordinate 9,352,822 of NC_044069.1, forward strand.
TGGGAGTCAAGCACCCTAGCCACTGCATATCTGATCTCCGACTCGTCTTTAAATGTATACTATGTTTAGCCAGCCCACTGGAGATTGTGATTGTGTTTCAGTTAAGTTGTACATGCTGGTCTTTATCTCTTAAGGCCTCCAACCATTCCCTTCTGTCCTCCTCAAGTGTCTCCTTATTTCCCTTTCATTCCTTTAATCTCTCTCTCTCTCTCTCTCTCTCTCTCTCTCTCTCTCTCTCTCTCTCTCTCTCTCTCTCTCTCTCTCTCTCTCTCTCTCTCTCTCTCTCTCTCTCTCTTTCTCTCTCTCTCTCGGCCTGTCTCTAACTTTGTTCTGGTTCTAGAGGGTTAACCAAAAAAAGAAGAGCTGAGAGAAAGGAAGACAATTATCTGTTACGGCCAGGCGAAACCTCAACAGTTATGTTGCTACAAAGATCACAAAGGAAGCAGCAGTTCTTGTCTCTGTCTTAATCTCCCTCTCTCTCTCTCTCTCTCTCTCTCTCTCTCTCTCTCTCTCTCTCTCTCTCTCTCTCTCTCTCTCTCTCTCTCCCTCTCTCTCTCTCTCTCTCTCTCTCTCTCTCTCTCTCGTCTTTGAAGTAAGGAGAAAATTAGATGGGTAGAGACTGGAGAAAGAGGAGGAGGAGGAGGAGGAGTGCAGAGCAGACACTGAGAAAGCGGTAGCCAGAGAGAAAGAGACACGCAGACAGAAAATCTCTGAGGTGTAATTTAAAATTTGATCCAAGCTAGCTTCGCTGATTGAAACACACATGTGCTCTGGACACTTGTGGGTCACTGGCTAGGCTTGTGAGAAACTGTGCAATACGTGTGGGTATGCACGTGCGTGCATGTGTGTGTGTCCGTGTGTGTGTGTCTGCGTGCGTGTGTGTGCGTGTGTGCACGAGTGCGCGTGTGAAAGTGTGTGTGTGAGGGTGTATGTGCATTCACTCAGTAATGCTCTGCACTCAGCCTGCTTGGAAATAGTGCCGCGTTGACAGAAAGGCAGTCATGCATTACTTGCATTACATGTCGGTATAGGTGTGTGTGTGTGTGTGTGTGGGTGTGTGTGTGTGTGTGTGTGTGTGTGTGTGTGTGTGTGTGTGTGTGTGTGTGTGTTCATTTGCCTGTGTGTGTGTGTGTGTGTGTTTGTGTGTGTGTGTGTGTGTGTGTGTGTGTGTGTGTGTGTGTGTGTGTGTGTGTGTGTGTGTGTGTGTGTGGGTGTGTGTGTGTGTGTGTGTGTGTGTGTGTGTGTGTGTGTGCCTATGCCCGTGCAACAAGCGGCCCTCGCCCCAGCCCTGCTGCTCTTGTTATATTTATAACAAGGGCTCGCCGTCCCCCCTCGTTCCCTTCCACGCTCGGCTACAGCACCGCCTCGCCTCAGGAGGAATCACCTGTTTCCCCCGCTGAATGTTATTTTCTCTCCTACAGCTACCGTGCCGAAGAGAAAATAAGCACTTTGCTGGGAGAGAGAGAGCGACGAACGCAGTGTGGGCCTCTGCAGAAGGAAGTCACTGTCACCTTGTGGAGCTGTTGTGTGGAGACTGGGAGACAACAACATATAATTGCCGGCCTTTGTTGTGCTGCGACTGGATGGGGCTACAACGTCAACCGTCGTTGAATCCAATGACCGTGTCGCCGTTCAGCGGCAGATGCTTTTATCCGAAGTGACTTATAGGGGCTTCAGGTATGTGTCATTACGGAGCTGCTAGGGGTACGGCTAGGGGTTCTGGGTTAGTCTGTCGGCAACTAAGAAGATACTGGGTGGTCTGAGATGACTCTGACATCGACCTGAGTGTGCGTCGACCATTCGGCCCAGACGCACAACCACGCATTTTTTTTTCGGAAAAAATGAATTTTCCTCGGGACATTTCTTATCATCAGAACTTTTATCTCCTTCAGAACATTTATGTCCTTCAGAACATGCATTTGAAGTGCACTTAGTAGAGGAGCCCCTTCAAATATACATGGGTCGAAAGAGGACGAGGAGGCGATGATCTCAACAGAAGAGACAGGCGGAGATGGTTCATTGGTCAGCTCGTCTCATAGGCGGAGGGTGCTGAGTCCAAAGCCCAATCCCAGTTCTACCCCTTACCCCTACCCCTCCCCCTTGTTTTGAAGGGGTAAGGGGAAGGGGTAAGGGGAAGGGCTAAGGGGAAGGGGGAAGGCGTAAGGGGTAAGGGGTAGAAATGGGATTGGGCCTAAGGCCCAATCCCATTTCTACCCCTTACCCCTTACGCCTTCCCCCTTCCCCCTTCAAAACAAGGGGGAGGGGTAAGGTGAAGGGGTAAGGGGTAGAAATGGGATTGGGCCCAAGTCTCACAGTGACCTGTATGGGTAATATAATTAACTAGAAACTAGGACATTTTTCATTCACTCAATAAATTAATATAGATTTTTTAGTAGGCGTTGCATGGGTTGAGTTTGTAGTCAGTAGTATGGTGCGTGTTTGACTCCCAGTCCAAAGGTGTTACTTGTAATTCCCAAAAGTCTCCAATAGACTGTGTTTTATTCCCCAAACAGAATAATTAAGTTCGATCCCTGGTGTCTACACAAGGCTAGCCATGTTCTACTTATCAAAGTATCCGCACCAGAAAGAAATTAAGTGCACTTTATTTTAAGTACAATTCATTTTTAAGTGCATTCAAAATTAAATCGAGCTTCTCCTTAAGAACACCTAATTGAAGTCCACTCAAAATTAAAGGGACCCTAATTTGATAAAAAAAAATCGGATACTTTGTTGACTGTGTAGACATCAGGGATCGAACTCAATACCTTTGTGCTAGCCACTAGGCTATCAAGTCTGTTCAATGGTAGTTTGGTTTTGTACTTACTTACATATATGTATCGATAACACACCCGCCGCTACACCATAGACAATAGACTCTTATACCTTATATCCATCTCAAATTAAAGAAGTAAATTAAAAACGATGAAGTTTGTACTTTTCGAGGTGTTTACAATCCCAATAGTTTTGTATCTTCTCATGTTACATTTGCACTGTTCTGTTAATTTTCCTTTGCTGTAACACCAGATTGCATCAACAAAGTGCGTCCTACACATCCAGCCCCTCGCTGATCGCAACTGCACAGAACTTCATTGAAAAGGGGGTCACATCCGGAGAGAGAGAAAGTGGCTCCTCCAAGCTCATAGTGAATTCTAGACGCCATGCCCACGCGGCCTCCACAGACATTAAGACACTAAGTAATGAAGACAACAATGGGACACTTCTAGCGGAGAGGGAGGTGGGGTTGAATTAAACATATGTCGGCTGACATTTTACAGCAGGGGACTGGAAAGGTCACATTTTCATCTTGATAGCTGCCCAGGGGAGGGATATAATATAATATATGTTATACTGTGTCTTAAGATATGTGTGTTTTTACCAATGGTTTGGGAGTAATGGGGGTGGATAAGGGAAGGATGTTAGGGGGTTTAAGTCAGCAGAAGGGGTCTTGGTTTGGAGCTCCATGTTGCCATCCTACCTGTGGGCATCCATGCACAAGATGTCTAACCCATAACTGCTCAATGAATGACAAACGTAAAGTTTCACCGCAAGTCGTTTGGGATGACAGGTTCTGAGAAATGAGTTTCCAATGACTAAAGAGTACACCGTGAACCACAAGCACACACACACACACACACACACACACACACACACACACACACACACACACACACACACACACACACACACACACACACACACACACACACACACACCTACACAAAGTTCAAACCAACCCAACCATAATTTGGTTGGTCTTTAACCATCAATGTTCAATGTTCAGATTATTAATAGTAGTTGATATTAATTGATTATTAACATTAACTAGTTGATTCAGAATGCAGGCTCTCAAGAATGTTACATTAGCCTCACTGTTTTACATTTAGCACCTAATTTATGCATACACACACACACACACACACACACACACACACACACACACACACACACACACACACACACACACACACACACACACACACACACACACACACACACACACATACACAAAACATACCCTTCTCTCTACACTGTAATGCTCTATACTGTAATGCTGGGTGAACCTTGAAATGGGAGAAAAACACCAGGATGTGGGTTTTGACCTTAATTTGACCCCTCCTCCCTGACAAACTTGCTCCTTCACTCCCTCTCTGTCTTGCCTTTTCTCTCTCTCTCTCTCTCTCTCTCTCTCTCTCTCTCTCTCTCTCTCTCTCTCTCTCTCTCTCTCTCTCTCTCTCTCTCTCTCTCTCTCTCTCTCTCTCTCTCTCTCTCTCTCTCTCTCTCCCTCTCTCCCTCTCTCTCTCCCTCTACGTCCTTTCTTCATTCTCTCACTTTATTTCTTTCTGTGAAACTCAGTATTTTAATGTCTTACAGAAGATAAAAATATGTATGGTGTTTGTGCTTATATGCTGCCGTTTGAGTTTGCATACATAGGCTACTTGTAATTATTCACTCATATCGTGTCGCCTTGTACAACGATACAATTTCTGTAGCCTACTGGGTTTGTCTACGTGCGCGTGCGTGCGTCAATTTATGTATGAACGTGTTCGCGCGCGCGCGTGTGTGTTTGCGTGCGTGCGCTGGCTTGCTAGGGTGCATGCGTCTGCACGTGCATAGGTGCGTGCATATGCACGCGCGCGTGTGTGTGTGTGTGTGTGTGTGTGTGTGTGTGTGTGTGTGTGTGTGTGTGTGTGTGTGTGTGTGTGTGTGTGTGTACGCGCGGGCGTGCGTTTGGGGTTGACGCTAACCTTTGTCATGGTGGTGGAAACGCAGGCTGAGCGTGTGCTCCTCTCTGCGGCCGTACGCGCTCTCCAGGTCGGCCGCCGCGAAATCATCCAACTTGACTTTCTTCACGAGGAAAGAGCGGGGCATGGTGGCGGAGCGGTGGTTCCAACGCACATACACGGCACGCTCACACAAACACACACACACACACACACACACACACACACACACACACACACACACACACACACACACACACACACACACACACACACACACACACACACACACACACACACACACACACACACACACAGTCTCCGTTCACAAACACACTCACACAGCAGCCGAGTCAGCTCTTGATGTCGCACACCCGAAAACTTAAGCTCAAAACGAAATATCTTCACTGTCGAATTCTTATGTCTTTTTAAATGTTTCCACCAACGGATGATACATAGTTTCTTCTTCGCGGTGTTTGTTCAAGCAAACTACACCGTGGGTCTTTTTTTGTAAATAGTTATATAATAACACCACGTGTAATTATTTCGTATTCGCTCTCCCTCTCTCTCTCTCTCTCTTCCTCTCCTTTCGTCTTTCGTTCTAAAAAAAAATCCGTGCTGGGCGTCGCGGTGTGAAGACTTAGTGTGAGGCTCCAGAAGTCAACATTGAGAAGGAGATAAAAGAGATAAAAGGATCAATGTTCTGTAGGGTCGTCGCGCGGGCATGGTTGAAATGTGCCTGCCTTAAATGGAGCGGCCTGAAGCGTTCTCCTCCTCGCGCAGCCCGCCTTGTTCTTTCAGCACCGGACAGCTCCCCTTGCTCAGCCTCGCGAGCCTCTACTTCCACTATCGCTATTCAAGTCTCCGCGTCCGCGAACCACTGTCCGGTCAGCACGAGAGGAGGAGGAGGAGGAGGAGGAGGCGCGAGGAGCAGCAGTGTACCGATGCACTGTGTCAGAAAAGCAGTCCCGTGCTCTAAATCCACCCTGCCAGAACTGGATCCAGGAATTTTTAGGCGAAACACACTTCAGACCAGCTTCCCCTATGCAGGAAGTGTTGGCATTCCCTTTAGAGCGGATTGTTATTTAGGAAAAGGAGCCGTTGCGGGTCAACTCAAACCCAACAAGGATAACAAAAAAAATGTTCAAGAAGA
>NC_044069.1:9363695-9366195 GCF_902167405.1 Gadus morhua
ATGCCTGAGGTGTGAATGTGTGTGTTAGTGCCTGAGGTATGTGTGTATATGTGTGTGTGTGTGTGTGTGTGAGAGAGTTTTTATCTCCCTATGCTTGCCCACAGGGACCGGGGGGGATGGGGGGGGGGGGGTGGGCGCTTGTTAACGAAAAGAAAATCACTGCGGAAGTTCACGGGCGGGGTCACACAGACACAACACCTGGTTCAATAATCTTTTTTTAAAAAGCCTCAAAGTATTTCCCCCTAAAAGCCTCCACCCCCCCCCAACATAACGCGCCCCTCCCCCCGGTAGCATAAGGACTGTGGTCCAGACGGCCGTGGTCGCTAGACAAAGAGAGATGGTGGCGTGTGTATTAACTAGTCACACGTGGCTCATTAAAGCAGGGATGATATAAGACAGCTGATACCCGCTATGCTAACGCCATCTATCTAACCTGACTCATGCCCCCGCTCTGCCTCACGCAGGGGGGCCCGGTGCTCCGGTCGCTTCCACTGCCAACGTCCAATATAGCTCTGGCTGCATCGCGCACGTACACACACACTTATGCACGTCACACACTTATACACACTTATACACACACACTTACACGCGCACACATGCAAACGCTCGTTTGAGTTGTGTGTGTGTGTGTGTGTGTGTGTGTGTGTGTGTGTGTGTGTGTGTGTGTGTGTGTGTGTGTGTGTGTGTGCAGAGGCCGAACATGTGCACATACACACACTCAAACACACACACACACACACACACACATTCACATATACAGACACACATACACACACACAAACACATATGCAGACACACACACACATTCACTTCATTTATTTTTTCTTAAGACTGAATCGTTAAAAAATTATACAATAGCTCTCGGCTCCTGGAAGTGTTTTTCTGAAGCTACTGATACATGGTTGAAGTTTTCATCATACAACATTTTCCTGACTTTATTAACTTCAGGGGGAAAAATATATATTAGTACGTGTATCATAACAAAATAATTGGAGGAAAGGAAAGTACATTTCAATGTTTCAAACTTGGTGGTGGAGATGGTGTTGGCCAAAAAAAAAAGAAATACTCCTCTCTTACCTAAGCCAATTATTTATGACTTAGTATTGCATCTTTGAAAAAGGGAACCCGGATAGGAATTAGAATATAATGAGACTCTCAGGGAGAACGTTGAAGGTGCATCCAAGATGCCAGATCCCGCGGCAGCTCCCAGTACACACAAAGACAGGACAAGTCCACAGTTGTGACGTCACAAAAACATCGGATTAGATTGGAAAGAAGAGGACGGAGCAAAAGTAATGTAAAACCAAAGCGGAGGAATCCATCATGGTTCACGCCGTACGGAGACATGGAGTGATTTGTAATAATTGCCGGGGAAAATTATCTTGTGCACATGGGCCATTAGGTAATTTGTAAAGGGATCTGTTCCCTCGTCTTATGATGGTGTTGAGCCTCAATGGGAATCCGATGTTGGCTTTGGCTCTGGTTCCACCAGGAAAAGGCAATCACTTCAGTCTGATGATTTGGCATGCCTTTCCACATGGCCGCATCCCTTTATTTCGAGGACACATTAGGCAATGGTACAATGGTGCTTTTAAATAATTGGTGAAGGAGTTTAAGGCGGATTTCTTCGACCTGTCAATGTCTTTAAGAATTTTCTCAACCCTTTTGCATATCTTGTCTGATGTTGTCTTTCTGTAACTGCTGTGCTTGGCAAGCACACTCTCGAGAAAAAGGATTTTGTCATCTCAATATGCCTTATGTGGTTGAATAAAGACATGTTGACATAGAGTTTTCTTGTTTAAACCATTTGGCTCTGGGACACACATCATCCTGTTGCTTACAACACTTCACTAGACAAGCCGGTAAACAGACTGCTGGACACAAAGATAGAGAGCCAAACAAACAGATCAATACAGCAGAGATGGGGCAGGTGATTGATCTATCCTCAGTATAAAGTCCACTCTATCTGTATAAAGTCAACTCATTACCATTGCATGGTACTATATTGACTCAAATCACGCGTCTCAGCTATATATTCCCTCATCTACATTTTGAGTGTGAAAGTCAGTCATCAGTGTGCATGAGGGGCGGGAGACACATTGCTGTTCTCCACAGAGAGACAGAGAGACAGGGAGTTGAGGTCTAGGAGTTGGTCATTAATTCAAACAGGGAGAGGTCTTATTAAACAGCCTTGTGTCAACAGCTGCCCCGCACCTGATACCGTCCTCTGAAGCTCTAGGTGTGTGAGTGTGTGTGTGTGTGTGGGGGGGGGTACTCGGGTGTGTGTGTGTGTGTGTGTGTGTGTGTGTGTGTGTGTGTGTGTGTGTGTGTGTGTGTGTGTGTGTGTGTGTGTGTGTCTAGGTGTGCGTGTGTCCATTTTCATGTCTGTCTGCACATGTTTGTGTGTGTGTGTGTGTGTGTGTGTGTGTGTGTGTGTGTGTGTGCGTGCGTGCGTGCGTGCGTGCGTGCGTGCGTGCGTGCGTGCGTGCGTGCGTGTGTG
>NC_044069.1:9376195-9388695 GCF_902167405.1 Gadus morhua
GCACCAGTGTTCTGCAGTCGTGGCACCGACCAAGTACACAGGTTTATTAGTATACCTCAGGCCTAGCCAAACATCCTGTATAGTCTACTCAATAATAGTATTTGAAGTTCTAGTATATAGACAGACGCAACTAACACTGACTTAAGTGTTGCTACACTGACGATATGATTTATGTGCTGATCCAGGGGATTCGCCCGGAACCCACTGACCAACTTGTGGTCAGGAAACCCAAGGTTTGGGTTAGGTGTTTTATTTTAACACATACATGGACACATACCTCCTGAATGCCAAATAAATATGGCCGAGGGACACACACACCCCATTTCATTTATTTATTTCTGTTAAATGCATATATTTAAATTTATATTTTAATCAAAGAATTGGAAACGAACATTCCTGAACATTTGTTTAAGGTAACACACTCTGAGCACCTTTAAAACAAGACGACTTTTATGTTTGCATTAGCTTTCTGCAAAATCTTAAATACATTGAACTTTCTAAAAAGCTTTTTTAACTTTGCCTTTATTTTCTATTTTCTTTTACTTATCTATTATTTTATTGTATGACAATGTTTATATGTGAAGCACTTTGAGTCTGCCTAGTGCATGAAAAGTGCCATATAAATAATGTTGCCTTGCCTAACACACACAGAACATTTCATTTCTTTCTGTTAAATGTAAATATGCATATATGTAAATGTATATTTAAAAAAAAGAACTTACCCCTTATATTTTATTTGACAAAGACAACAGTGTTACCCTTTATGGTTTTTTTCATGACGACCAATAAAAAACTACAGTTACCCCTTATGTTTTTATTCATGAAGACCAATAAAAAGACAACAGTGTTACCCCTTATGTTTTTTTTCATGACGACCAATAAAAAACAACAGTGTTACCCCTTATGTTTTTTTTCATGACGACCAATAAAGAACAACAGCGCTACCCCTTATGGTTTTTTTCATGACGACCAAAGAAAAACGACAGTGTCACCCCTCATGTTTCATTTGATAAAAACGACAATGTTACCCCCTATGTTTTAATTGATAAATATCAACAGTGTTACCCCTAATGTTTTTTTTCATGACGACCAAAGAAAAACGACAGTGTCAACCCTCATGTTTCATTTGATAAAAACGACAGTGTTACCCCTTATGCTTTTTTCCCATGATGACTGATGAAAAACAACAGTGTTACCCCGTATATTTTATTCTACAATGACAAATTTATTTATTTTTTCAAATATGTTTTTTTTCATGACGACAAATAAAATACGACATTGTTACCCCTTATATTTTATTTGACAAGGACAACAGTGTTACCCCTTATGTTTTCTTTCATGACAACCAATAAAAAACTACAGTGTTACCCCTTATGATTTTTTTCATGACGACCAATAAAAAGACAACAGTGTTACCCCTTATGTTTTTTTTCATGACGACCAATAAAAAACAACAGTGTTACCCTTTATGTTTTTTTTCATGACGACCAATAAAAAGACAACAGTGTTACCCCTTATGTTTTTTTTCATGACGACCAATAAAAAACAACAGTTTTTATGTTTTATTTGATTAATATCTACAGTGTTACCCCTTATGTTTATTTTGTGACGGTCGATAAAAAACGACAGTTACCCCTTATGTTTTTTCCATGTTGACCAATAAAAAACGACAGTGTTACCCCTTATGTTTTTTTTCATGACGACCAATAAAAAACGACAGTGTTACCCCTTATGTTTTTTTTCATGACGACCAATAAAAAACAACAGTGTTACCCCTTAAGTTTTTTTTCATGACGACCAATAAAAAACGACAGTGGTACCCCTTATGTTTTTGTTCATGACGACCAATAAAAAATGACAGTTACCCCTTATGTTTTTTTCATGACGACCAATAAAAAACAACAGTGTTACCCCTTATGTTTTTTTTCATGACGACCAATAAAAAACAACAGTGTTACCCCTTATGTTTTTTTTCAAGACGACCAATAAAAAACGACAGTGTTACCCCTTATGTTTTTTCATGACGACCAATAAAAAACTACAGTGTTACCCCTTATGTTTTTTTCATGACGACCAATAAAAAACAACAGTGTTACCCCTTATGTTTTTTTTCATGACGACCAATAAAAAACGACAGTGTTACCCCTTATGTTTTTTTTCATGACGACCAATAAAAAACGACAGTGTAACCCCTTATGTTTTTTTTCATGAAGACCAATAAAAAACAACAGTGTTACCCCTTATGTTTTTTTTCATGACGACCAATAAAAAACGACAGTGTTACCCCTTATGTTTTTTTTCATGACGACCAATAAAAAACGACAGTGTTACCCCTTATGTTTTTTTTCATGACGACCAATAAAAAACGACAGTGTTACCCCTTATGTTTTTTTCATGACGACCAATAAAAAACGACAGTGTTACCCCTTAAGTATTTTTCATGACGACCAATAAAAAACGACAGTGTTACCCCTTATGTTTTTTTCATGACGACCAATAAAAAACGACAGTGTTACCCCTTTAGTCTTTTTTCATGACGACCAAAAAAAACAAACTGTTTTTATGTTTTATTTGATATATATCTAAAGTGTTACCCCTTATGTTTATTTTGTGACGGTCGATAAAAAACGAGTTACCCCTTATGTTTTTTCCATGTTGACGATAAAAAACGACAGTGTTACCCCTTATTTTTTTTTCATGACGACCAATAAAAAATGACAGTGTTACCCCTTATGTTTTTTTTCATGACGACCAATAAAAAACAATAGTGTTACCCCTTATCTTTTTTTTCATGACGACCAATAAAAAACGACAGTGTTACCCCTTATGTTTTTTTTCATGACGACCAATAAAAAACGACAGTGTTACCCCTTATGTTTTTTTTCATGACGACCAATAAAAAACGACAGTGTTACCCCTTCTGTTTTTTTCATGACGACCAATAAAAAACGACAGTGTTACCCCTTTAGTCTTTTTTCATGACGACCAAAAAAAACAACAGTGTTACCCCTTATGTTTTTTTTCATGACGACCAATAAAAAACGACAGTTTTTATGTTTTATTTGATTAATATCTACAGTGTTACCCCTTATGTTTATTTTGTGACGGTCGATAAATAACGACAGTTGCCCCTTATGTTTTTTCCATGTTGACCAATAAAAAACGACAGTGTTACCCCTTATGTTTTTTTTCATGACGACCAATAAAAAACGACAGTGTTACCCCTTATGTTTTTTTCATGACGACCAATAAAAAACGACAGTGTTACCCCTTATGTTTTTTTTATGACGACCAGAAAAAAACAACATTTTTTGTTTTATTTGATTAATATCTACAGTGTTACCCCTTATGTTTATTTTGTGACGGTCGATAAAAAACGACAGTTACCCCTTAGGTTTTTTCCATGTTGACCAATAAAAACAGACCGCAGTACCCCTGTCGACGTTTTTGCGGGGATCCGAACCTGAGCTGTTTAGAGTATTAACCTCCCAGCTGATCAATGCACCATCAAGACACTGAATAAAGTCAACACAATGGTTATAATTGACTTTGTAATTTGCATGAAAAGAGATAAGAGTCTTCCAACAGAGGACATCAACCGGAAGTGAACCCCGGTCTTAAGGGGGTTAGCTCACAGCTCTTTCCACTTCGCACTGAGATTTACAATTTAAATATGTCTGTGGTTATATATGACGTTATATAGGTGCAATAGACATGATAGCATTATGTTTCAAATTAAAGATATTGTGTTTTCCACAGAAATCGAGCCGCGGTCACCAGTGGGTTTGGCAGAGTACACTCCACTGCACCACTGAGGCGATGACAATACACAAAAATCAATCATCAATAAAGAGGATATATATGACATTAAAATGTATGTGTGTATTGCTATTATTTCCCTTATGTTTTTTTTCATGACGACCAATAAAAAACGACAGTGTTACCCCTTACGTTTTTTTCATGACGACCAATAAAAAACTACAGTGTTACCCCTTTAGTCTTTTTTCATGGCGACCAAAAAAAAACAACAGTTTTTATGTTTTATTTCATTAATATCTACAGTGTTACCCCTTATGTTTATTTTGTGACGGTCGATAAAAAACGACAGAGTTACCCCTTATGTTTTTTTTCATGACGACCAATAAAAAACGACAGTGTTACCCCTTATGTTTTTTTTCATGACGACCAATAAAAAACGACAGTGTTACCCCTTATGTTTTTTTTCATGACGACCAATAAAAAACGACAGTGTTACCCCCTATGTTTTTTTTCATGACGACCAATAAAAAATGACAGTGTTACCCCTTATGTTTTTTTTCATGACGACCAATAAAAAAAAATAGTGTTACCCCTTATCTTTTTTTTCATGACGACCAATAAAAAATTACAGTGTTACCCCTTATGTTTTTTTTCATGACGACCAATAAAAAACGACAGTGTTACCCCTTATGTTTTTTTTCATGACGACCAATAAAAACAACAGTGATACCCCTTATGTTTTTTTTCATGACGACCAATAAAAAACAACAGTGTTACCCCTTATGTTTTTTTTCATGACGACCATAAAAAACGACAGTGTTACCCCTTATGTTTTTTTTCATGACGACCAATAAAAAACGACAGTGTTACCCCTTATGTTTTTTTCATGAAGACCAATAAAAAACAACAGTGTTACCCCCTATGTTTTTTTTCATGACGACCAATGAAAAACAACAGTGTTACCCCTTATGTTTTTTTTCATGACGACCAATAAAAAACAACAGTGTTACCCCTTATGTTTTTTTTCATGACGACCAATAAAAAACAACAGTGTTACCCCTCATGTTTTTTTTCATGACAACCAATAAAAAACGACAGTGTTACCCCTTATGTTTTTTTCATGACGACCAATGAAAAACAACAGTGTTACCCCTTATGTTTTTTTTCATGACGACCAATAAAAAACAACAGTGTTACCCCTTATGTTTTTTTTCATGACGACCAATAAAAAACAACAGTGTTACCCCTCATGTTTTTTTTCATGACAACCAATAAAAAACGACAGTGTTACCCCTTATGTTTTTTTCATGACGACCAATAAAAAACGACAGTGTTACCCCTTTAGTCTTTTTTCATGACGACCAAAAAAAACAACAGTTTTTATGTTTTATTTGATTAATATCTACAGTGTTACCCCTTATGTTTATTTTGTGACGGTCGATAAATAACGACAGTTGCCCCTTATGTTTCTTCCATGTTGACCAATAAAAAACGACAGTGTTACCCCTTATGTTTTTTTTCATGACGACCAATAAAAAACGACAGTGTTACCCCTTATGTTTTTTTTCATGACGACCAATAAAAAACAATAGTGTTACCCCTTATCTTTTTTTTCATGACGACCAATAAAAAACGACAGTGTTACCCCTTATGTTTTTTTTCATGACGACCAATAAAAAACGACAGTGTTACCCCTTATGTTTTTTTCATGACGACCAATAAAAAACGACAGCGTTACCCCTTATGTTTTTTTCATGACGACCAATAAAAAAACGACAGTGTTACCCCTTAGGCTTTTTTCATGACGACCAAAAAAAACAACAGTGTTACCCCTTATGTTTTTTTTCATGACGACCAATAAAAAACGACAGTGTTACCCCTTATGTTTTTTTTCATGACGACCAATAAAAAACGACAGTGTTACCCCTTATGTTTTTTTTCATGACGACCAATAAAAAACGACAGTGTTACCCCTTATGTTTTTTTTCATGACAACCAATAAAAAACGACAGTGTTACTAAAAAACGACAGTTACCCCTTAGGTTTTTTTCATGACGACCAATAAAAAAAGACAGTAGTACCCCTGTCGACGTTTTTGCGGGGATCCGAACCTGAGCTGTTTAGGGTATTAACCTCCAAGCTGTTACCCCTTATGTTTTTTTTCATGACGACCAATAAAAAACGACAGTGTTACCCCTTACGTTTTTTTCATGACGACCAATAAAAAACTACAGTGTTACCCCTTTAGTCTTTTTTCATGACGACCAAAAAAAAACAACAGTTTTTACGTTTTATTTGATTAATATCTACAGTGTTACCCCTTATGTTTATTTTGTGACGGTCGATAAAAAACGACAGAGTTACCCCTTATGTTTTTTCCATGTTGACCAATAAAAAACGACAGTGTTACCCCTTATGTTTTTTTTCATGACGACCAATAAAAAACAACAGTGTTACCCCTTATGTTTTTTTTCATGACGACCAATAAAAAACAACAGTGTTACCCCTTATGTTTTTTTTCATGACGACCAATAAAAAACGACAGTGTTACCCCTTATGTTTTTTTTCATGAGACCAATAAAAAACAACAGTGTTACCCCTTATGTTTTTTTTCATGACGACCAATAAAAAACAACAGTGTTACCCCTTATGTTTTTTTTCATGACGACCCATAAAAAACAACAGTGTTACCCCTTTAGTCTTTTTTCATGACGACCAAAAAAAACCAACAGTTTTTATGTTTTATTTGATTAATATCTACAGTGTTACCCCTTATGTTTATTTTGTGACGGTCGATAAAAAACGACAGAGTTACCCCTTATGTTTTTTCCATGTTGACCAATAAAAAACGACAGTAGTACACCTGTCGACGTTTTTGCGGGGATCCGAACCTGAGCTGTTTAGAGTTTTAACCTCCGAGCTTATCAATGCACCATCAAGACACTGAATAAAGTGAACCCAATGGTTATACTTGACTTTGTAATTTGCATGAAAAGAGATAAGAGTCTTCCAACAGAGGACATCAACCGGAAGTGAACCCCGGTCTTAAGGGGGTTAGCTCACAGCTCTCTCCACTTCGCACTGAGATTTACAATTTCAATATGTCTGTGGTTATATATGACGTTATATAGGTGCAATAGACATGATAGCATTATGTTTCAAATTAAAGATATTGTGTTTTCCACAGAAATCGAGCCGCTGTCACCAGTGGGTTTGGCAGAGTACACTCCACTGCACCACTGAGGCGATGACAATACACAAAAATTAATCATAAATAAAGAGGATGTATATGACATTAAAATGTATGTGTGTATTTCTATTATTTCCCTTATGTTTTTTTTCATGACGACCATTAAAAAACAACAGTGTTACCCCTTATTTTTTTTTTCATGACGACCCATAAAAAACAACAGTGTTACCCCTTATGTTTTTTTTCATGACGACCAATAAAAAACGACAGTGTTACCCCTTATGTTTTTTTTCATGAAGACCAATAAAAAACAACAGTGTTACCCCTTATGTTTTTTTTCATGACGACCAATAAAAAACAACAGTGTTAACCCTTATGTTTTTTTTCATGACGACCAATAAAAAACAACAGTGTTACCCCCTATGTTTTTTTTCATGACGACCAATAAAAAACGACAGTGTTACCCCTCATGTTTTTTTCATGACGACCAATAAAAAACGACAGTGTTACCCCTTATGTTTTTTTCATGACGACCAATAAAAAACTACAGTGTTACCCCTTTAGTCTTTTTTCATGACGACCAAAAAAAAACAACCGTTTTTATGTTTTATTTGATTAATATCTACAGTGTTACCCCTTATGTTTATTTTGTGACGGTCGATAAAAAACGACAGAGTTACCCCTTATATTTTTTCCATGTTGACCAATAAAAAACGACAGTGTTGCCCCTTATGTTTTTTTTCATGACGACCAATAGAAAACAACAGTGTTACCCCTTATGTTTTTTTTCATGACGACCAATAAAAAATGACAGTGTTACCCCTTATGTTTTTTTCATGACGACCAATAAAAAACGACAGTGTTACCCCTTATGTTTTTCTCATGACGACCAATAAAAAACGACAGTGTTACCCCATTAGTCTTTTTTCATGACGACCAATCAAAAACAACAGTGTTACCCCTTATGGTTTTTTTCCTGACGACCAAAGAAAAATGACAGTGTCACCCCTTATGTTTCATTTGATAAAAACGAGAGTGTTACCCCTCATGTTTCATTTGATTAAAACGACAGTGTTACCCCTTGTGTTTTTTTTCATGACGACCAAAGAAAAACAACAGTCTATTATCTATCATTGATAAATGATAGATAATAGATGAACCGTATGAATTCATACGGTTCATCTACGTCACGTTTTCTGGAATGCCGATTTCAGGCTCCGATCCTTATTTGTTCCCCCCAGTTTTTTTTGTCCATTAGTATCTGCCTCACGCTTGGGACTCAGCTCCCAGTTCTTCTAACGGTCTTCGATTCAAGGGAACAGGATTTATTTTTAATAAGAATACAGAAAAGTGTTGTTGAAATCATTGTACACTGAACAAAGTGAAATCATGAAATTAATCCAACGCGCGTTAAACAAACACTAGGCTATATGTAGCTTATACACCAAAGGGTGATGGCGTGTATCGGAGACATGAACGCTTTATTTTCATACAGTTTGCTAAATTGTGAAAAAATAAATAAGAGACTGACCACATTTTGGTGTTTCAGGACTCGCTTTCTTTCTCAAGGATTCTCCTTGTTTCCTAGTTTACGTTTCAAACACTAGTCCTTTCTCTCAAATTTCTATGATCAGAATTCAAACTTGCTCAGGGTGAAAAAAAAAAGAATTATGAAGATGAGATGTAGACAAAGCCTCTATTGTGCTTTTTATTCAGTGAACCCCCGAACTTAAAGTGCAAATTGATCCTCTGCTGAACACAGAGAACATTCAGTGAACCGCTGTGTGGTTATTAACCAAACAGAAGAACAGTCCCTCACATGTACACAATAAACTCAAGGACTCAAACAATAGAAGATCAGTCCCTTACATTAACACAATAAACACAATGACTCAAACAATAGAAGATCAGTCCCTTACATTAACACAATAAACACAATGACTCAAACAATAGAAGAACAGTCCCTTACATGAACACAATAAACACAATAAACACAAGGACTCAAACAATAGAAGCAGCAGACATGTTCTTTAAACCCATATTGCAATTATGTCATGCATTTAAAAATGTTAGGTCATATATATCCTCTGATCTTCTGAAACTCTGAACTCACTGTCTGGTACCGCAGGGAGAGCTTGTGATTTTCAATCCGGAGACTGGGGCTTAAGTCCTGGGAATGTCAATGGCATTGTGTTCAATTAAGTCTATTATTTCTTAAGTCTGCTGAATTGTAAAGTCAAGTAGATCTTCTGGGAAAATCCTAGTCGGCGTCTTGGGGCTGCACGGGTAAGAGTGTTGGCTAACACTCTGTAGACTCAGGTTCAAGTCCCCGCTCACACGGCCACCATGAATGGGGTACCCCCAACAGGACCCTCAACGTGTCTGCAGAACCCCTCCATCCCCCCCTTCACAGGGGCTGTTAGAACCAAAGGCCCCTTGCTCATTTTTAGTAGGACACATTATTGTAGAAGAAAAGAAGTGATGAAAGTAAAGTTCCCCCCCCCCTTCCCTTAAAATTTTTTAAATAAAAAGTTCAATGGGGACATACTGACGGGACTTGAACTCAGAACTCCAGGGCCTAGAGTCTTGTGCTCGCTCCACTGCACCATGGAGTCACAGGCCTGGATAAAGTTGAAAGTTATACTTGACCTTATGAATAACTTCACAATGTTAGGCTCATGAAATCGTCTGGTTCCCGTGGAGACCGCCCAAAGTAGGGCTCTTAGATGATTTGATGTCATAGATGTCATTGGTTTACATCCTACCTCACCGGCCGTCAACAATTTGTTCAACTAAGCAACCACAAGTCTGGGTGTTCAGGTGTCTCACTGGGCGTCCCCCAGGGGTCAGTCTTGGGTCCACTCCTCTTCACCACTTACCTCCTCCCGCTGGGCACAGTCCTCCGTCACCATGGGGTCCATTTTCATTGCTATGCTGACGACACACAGGTCTACATCTCCACCAAACCCACCGCTGCCATCCCCCCCACCTCCCTCATCACGTGCCTGGAAGAGATCCGGAGCTGGTTGAGCAGGAACTTCCTGAAACTCAATGGAAACAAGACCGAGGCCCTGCTCATCGGATCCAAATCCACCCTCACTAAATCACAACACACCCCAGCTCCACTCATAATTATCGATGGATTCCCAGTACCCTTCTCCTCCAAAGTCAAGAGCCTCGGCGTCATCCTGGACAACACCCTCTCATTCGCACCCCATATTCACAACATCACCCGGACTGCATTCTTCCACCTCCGCAACATCGCCAGACTCCGCCCATCACTGACCCAATCCAGCGCTGAAATCCTAGTTCACTCATTTGTCACATCACGCATAGACTACTGCAACGCCCTCCTCACCGGACTCCCCACCAAACTTATCAACAGACTGCAGATCATTCAGAACTCAGCCGCCCGGATCATCACCCGCACCAAATCATCTGACCACATTACCCCTGTCCTCATTCAACTTCACTAGCTCCCAGTACACTACCGCATCCAATACAAAACCCTACTCCTCACCTACAAAGCTCTCCACAACCTAGCCCCCAGTTATCTCTGCGACCTCCTCCTAGAATACACTCCCTCCCGCTCCCTCCGCTCAACCTCTGCTGGACTACTATGTATCCCCACGTCACGACTCACTTCAATGGGTGCCCGGTCATTCAGCTGTTCAGCACCCAGGCTCTGGAACTCCCTCCCCCCACACATAAAACAGTCAGACACCATTTCAACCTTCAAGTCACAACTCAAAACTCACTTGTTCAAACTCGCACACAACGTCTAACTGATCACTGTTTTGATTGTTTTTTTTATTATTTATTTCTTATTGCTTATGTTTATTTATTTATTTATTTATTTTTTCCACAATGTCTTGCTTTTTAAAAAATGTATGATGACTATATGCTCTGTAAGGTGACCTTGGGTGTCTTGAAAGGCGCCTCTAAATTAAATGTATATATATATATATATATAGAGAGGGGTTGCAAATGACATTTAGTACACATGGTAGTAAGCTTAATCTTCACTCTGTCACACACCCAATCTTGGTCTGAATGACGTTTGTCACTCAAGACCACATGACATCGCTCAGGCCGAATGATCGAGTGTGCCAGGACTTGAACCCCAGTCTCGAGCACTGCTATCCAAGAGCACTCACCGCTGCGACAGGGAATGGAACTGACAATGATTGAAAATACATGCTTTTTTGATGGATTCAGTGCAATCATATGCTGTTATTGTTGGTGGGGATAATGCCGATAATGATAATGATGATGCCGTATGAACAATTGCATGATAATTAGATGTTTGACGAGAAAGAAAATGTTTAAAGTTAAAAATCCTAACAAAAAAAAAGTATGAATCAACTTTAAAACAAGTTGCTCGACTTCCACTTGCCATGTGCATAATTTATGTAGGCCTACTTGAAAACCAAAAAAATCGAACTAAACGCCAGTTTTTACTTGTAAACACGGAAGAAATCCATCTTTCACTTTCAACAACCAATGATTACAAACCAAGTGTTTCATTAATTTTTTTGGGGTACCATTTTGGACCTTTGGATGACAGCAAAATCAGTGGACAACATGGAGCTAAGAGAAGGATGGAGCAGTGCTTAGCCTGTCCGCCCCTAGCGGCTCCGGTCTGCTAGCGCGGCGGTGGCTGGCAGCAGTCGGCGCGAGGTCCACCAAGACCTGCACCGACCCAAGCCCTCGTCCTCGGTGATCAACTGGGCGGCACAGATGGATTCCTGGGGGAGGAAAGGAAAAGGGTGAGGGACTGCATATCGGTGTCTTTTAATTTGTCGCTTTTCATTAGAGCCGTGCAACATACAGTCATGGGGACTCAAGACGTACGCTACTAACGAAATGGAAAGATGTGCAAGGAAAGTGCACAACTTACATCGGAAAGCAAAATAACATTCTAAGTAAAGTAGAGGAAGCATGGATGAGCTTGCAACAAAATGCTCACTTGATGCTAATGTAGTCTCATGCGGGGCGAAAAAAACACTAGGGATGCACCGAATTTCGGCCACTGAAAATTTTCGGCCGAAAATGGCCCAAAAGCGCATTTTTGGTTTTCGGCCGAAATACTTTTATCACCGAAACAACACGGCCGAAACAGAAATTTGTGATGACACAAACAAAAAACGCGGCCAGCACACGCTTGTCTGGATAAGCGCCAATATGTCTGTGGTGTGGACGTTTTTCAATGTTTCTGAGAAAGACCCACGTATAGCGATTTGCAAAAATTGCAATGCCTTGATTTTAAGTTAGTACACAGTCATAGCCATAAATTCAATGGTACTAGGGTTGTATTACCGAGTATAAACGGTATAAACTTTGAAACTATGTCAACCGCCATCTTCTCCGTCAACTCTCCTCTCACACTCGGTGACAGCGACTGGCAGCGCGCCAATTCTCGGTGACAGCGTCTTATAACGTTCTATATATAATAGTATAATATAATTTTATAGATAATATCACGGCCAAAAGTCTTTGCGCCTCCGGATGGCCGTAGCGCGGGGAGCTCTCGTAGGAATTGGGCTTTGCG
>NC_044069.1:9401195-9403695 GCF_902167405.1 Gadus morhua
CTGTCTGTCTGTCTGTCTGTCTGTCTGTCTGTCTGTCTGTCTGTCTGTCTGTCTGTCTGTCTGTCTGTCTGTCTGTCTGTCTGTCTGTCTGTCTGTCTGTCTGTCTATCTCTTCCCTGTCTGGCTGCCAGTCTGTCTTTCTGTCTCTCTCCTGTCCGTCTACCCTGTCTGTCCGTCTGTCTGTCTGTCTTTCTCCTGTTTGGCTAGCCTGTCTGTCTGTCTGTCTGTCTGTCTGTCTGTCTGTCTGTCTGTCTGTCTGTCTGTCTGTCTGTCTGTCTGTCTCTCTCCTGTCCGGCTGCCAGTCTGACTGTCTGTCTCTCTCCTGTCAGTCACTCTCTTGTCAGTCTATCTCTTTTGTGTCTGTCTGTTTCCCTCTGTCTCTCTCTCTCTCCGTCTGTCTGTGTCATGAGTAAGAGAGCAATAGAGCTAGTTAACTTGAGAGGGTAATGGTTTCAAATAGTAATATTAAAACAGACTTTAAACAGTTTAATTTACACACGCAACCAAACACACGCACACACAGACACGCACACACACACACACACACACACACACACACACACACACACACACACACACACACACACACACACACACACACACACACACACACACACACACACACACACACACCTTGCTAAGACAGATGTTGGTGTTTAGGTCAGGATGTAAAACGAACTGTGAGAAATGTTCATAATTATCTGAGCACCTGGATAGGGTTTCAGAAGACACGCGGACAGACGACAGACACACACACAAACACACACACAAACACAAACACTCAAACGTGAACAACATGCGGTTTCGAGGTGAGCAAAAAACAGATGTTTTCCTTATTTTAATTAAAGTCAATAAATTGACAAATCCACCATTGCAAGAACACACACACACACACACACACACACACACACACACACACACACACACACACACACACACACACACACTCACATTTGCAATACATTCTACAGTCGTCAGCTGGCAGGCAGTGAGACAATGCATGGTCATTATTATTCGAGTGCAGCACCAAGAAACACTATTGACCGCATGTGAACCCCACCATGTGTTCTCAGGTAAGCAGGCCGTGGTGTGTGTGTTATCTACAAGAGTGTCTGTGTGTGTGTGTGTGTGTGTGTGTGTGTGTGTGTGTGTGTGTGTGTGTGTGTGTGTGTGTGTGTGTGTGTGTGTGTGTGTGTGTGTGTGTGTGTGTGTGTGTGTGTGTGTGGTGTGTGTGTGTGTTTATGGGTGCGTGTATATGTGCTCGTATTACTGTATTGTTATGCATTTGTGTGTGTTTGTGTGGGTCAGTGTGTGTCAGTGCCATTGCGCATGTATATGGGTTGGTATATTAGTGTGTTATATGCGTGTGTGTGTGTGTGTGTGTGTGTGTGTGTGTGTGTGTGTGTGTGTGTGTGTGTGTGTGTGTGTGTGTGTGTGTGTGTGTGTGTGTGTGTGTGTGTGTGTGTGTGTGCGTGTGGCTGCCTGTGTGTGTGTGTGTCTATAAGTGGGGGTATCCTACAGCAGGTTGCCTCTACTATATATAACAAGCGTTTAGGTGCACTCGGATGAACACCTGCATGCTTTATGCTAATGAACCAGATGTAGCAACGAAGCAGATCTCACACACCTATCCTCTCCCCATCTCCCCGGTGTCACTTAAATACAACTCTCCCTGCTTTTCCTTCTTCTTTTACTTTAGTAATTAATGAGCTCTGCTGATTACAACCCTAAAACGCTTGAGGAAGTTTGAGATGTTTAGTAAATTACTGCTCCTGGAGTTTTCCGCTGCAGACGCAATATTTTCTTTAATGAAATCACCACTGTTTTTCTGGGAGAAAAAGCATGCCAGGCAATAACATTTGTGAGTTTAACACAGTTTGTTGTTAAACTCACACAGGGGTTGTTTTGGGAAAATGACTCATTTAAACTATGTGATGAAAATAGGAACTTGAAGACGTTGCACTCTTATTATTCTCAACTATACAGGCCTGAAATATTAACGTTGTCTTCATTCCTGCACATGACGACAATCATTAGTTAACTATTTGTTGACTTCAAAAAGAGATTGAGACGGCCTTTAGTGTATAGGAGAGAGAGAGAGAGAGAGAGAGAGAGAGAGAGAGAGAGAGAGAGAGAGAGAGAGAGAGAGAGAGAGAGAGAGAGAGAGAGAGAGAGAGAGAGAGAGAGAACGAGAGAAAGATAGAGACAGAAAGAGAGAGAGAGACAGACAGAACGAGAGAGAGAGAGACAGAATGAGAGAGAGAGAGAGAGAGAGAGAGAGAGAGAGAGAGAGAGAGAGAGAGAGAGAGAGAGAGAGAGAGAGAGAGAGAGAGAGAGAGAGAGAGAGAGAGTATCTAGACGACTGAGTACACTGCTGTGCATACTCTTGTGAACACTACTAAGTACACTGCTTTGGATACTGAGTACACTGCTGTGTGCACTACTTTTTACTACTGTGTCAACAACGCTGTAAACTACTGTGTTCTCTATACTGTGCACAC